>NW_027508807.1:330000-369446 GCF_051911475.1 Siphateles boraxobius | reverse complement strand
AAAATAGACAAATATAAAAACAGTTCTCTTGCGGTTTGATCTGCTGATACGGGTGTTTGTGCTCATGTGGCCCGTTGAGAGTTGGATCTTCATTAAAGGCTGATTGAAAAACAGCCAGTAAAGAGAAGAACAGACAGGAGTGGAGGAGAGAGTCTTCCAGCATCAGATCGGCTTCGTCCATTCAGCCGGTTCCTCTTATTGGTGGGCGTGTCCTGGGGGTGGGGCCTGTCAGCAGGGGGAGTGTCCCAGGGGCGGAGCCTGTCAGCTGGAGTGTTACGAGGCGGAGAGAAAGATCCGTAACTGGGCCAGTCGTCACTGAACCGCTCGCCCGCTTCCCCTGCGCCTCCAGACCCGCTGCCGGCCTCCACATCACCTGCACACAGCGGCAACGCTCATGTTTATATCACAGTCCACATTAGTTCCTACAGCATAACAATATATATGACTCAAAGCAGCTTCACAGATAATGGAAAAATAAAGATGAAATTGGTGCATTAAAACCATCAGCAAAAGTAGTGAAGAAAAAGTGCATGAGAACATTTACCCTGTTTCCCTTTTCAATCAAGCACATGGTTGTCAGTCATGTTGTGTGTTTTATGATAAAAGCACAGAGACACTCACTGTCGATGAACTCTGCGTCTCGTCCGGCCTGAGCGAGTCTCAGTCTGTTCACAGCCACTCGCAGCTCCATGATTAAACGCCGAGTTTTGACGTCTGGCCGAGCAACATCCACCTCCAACTCCGGGTTATTAATCTGATTCACCAGACCGTCGGCGGTAACAGACGGCAGGTATCTACAAAACACACACACGTGTAAACATTACTCGTCACACAATCTTCAACTGAGGTTCAGGATTCGCTCTCTCACCGGCCGCGCGTCTGTCCGTTCCAGCAGCGATCCTCATTGGTGACGTCCGCGGACATGTGTTCATCATTACAGATGGTGTGAGGCAGCATTACCCAGAATCCCCTCATGGGCCGCAGACGCTCCTGCAGCTCCTCCACCTGCACACACATGATCAGTGATCAGGGTCAAACACAGTTTCAGTGGCTCTGGTTCTGGAGATGTTATCTCAGGGCCTCACCAGCCGGTCCAGGTTTGTTCCCGATGCGGTGGTGGGCTTCTCCTCAGAGCTGTAGCTTCTGAAGGCGTGTTTGCCATCGTCCCGCTGTCTCAAAGAGCGCTTGCTCCTGGCAGGAGTCGGCCGAGGAATCCCACAGCCCTGAAAGACCTGACACAAACACAAGCACATCAGATGAGCTCAATGCATTCATGTAACACACAATCCAGCTGAAATAACCATCAATCCATCTGTCGATTATTTTTTCAATTAATCGGAAAAAAATCCAGATTTCTTTTGTCATCATCATCCCAACAAAATGTAATCTGAAGGCTCTGAAAACAAACACAGTGAATGTATATTATGTAGTCCATGCTATACACTATGTGCAAAAGGGCAGTTTATAATTAATCTCACTCACTCACACACTCCCTCACTCACTCCCTCACACAGTCACTCACACAGTCACTCACACAGTCACACTCTCACACACTCACACACTCACACTCACACTCACACACACACTCACACACTCACTCACACAGTCACTCACACAGTCACACTCTCACACACTCACACACTCCCTCACTCTCACACACACTCACTCACACACTCACACACACACACTCACACACTCACACACTCACACACTCACACACTCACTCACACACTCACTCACTCACACACACTCACACACTCACTCACACACTCACTCACTCTCTCTCTCTCACTCACTCACTCCCTCACTCTCTCACTCACACACTCACACACACTCACTCACACACACACTCACTCACACACTCACTCACTCACACACTCACTCTCTTACTCCCTCACTCTCTCACTCACTGACTCACACACACACACTCACACACTCACTCTCACACACACTCACTCACACACTCACTCACACACTCACTCACACACTCACTCACTCACACACTCACTCACTCACACACTCACTCTCTTACTCCCTCACTCTCTCACTCACTGACTCACACACACACACTCACACACTCACTCACACACTCACTCACTCACACACACTCACACACTCACTCACACACTCACTCACTCTCTCTCTCTCACTCACTCACTCCCTCACTCTCTCACTCACACACTCACTCTCACACACACTCACTCACACACTCACTCACTCACACACTCACTCACACACACACTCACTCACACACTCACTCACTCACACACTCACTCTCTTACTCCCTCACTCTCTCACTCACTGACTCACACACACACACACTCACTCACTCACACACTCACTTACTCACTCACTCACTCACTCACACACTCACACACTCACTCACACACACACTCACTCACACACTCACTCACACACACACTCACTCACACACTCACTCACTCACTCACTCACTCACTCACTCACACACTCACACACTCACTCTCACACACACTCACTCACACACTCACTCACTCACTCACTCACACTCTCTCACTCACACACTCACTCTCACACACACTCACTCACACACACACACACTCACTCTCACACACACTCACTCACACACTCACTCACACACTCACTCACACACTCACTCACACACTCACTCACACACTCACTCACTCACACACTCACTCTCTTACTCCCTCACTCTCTCACTCACTGACTCACACACACACACACTCACTCACTCACACACTCACTTACTCACTCACTCACACACTCACACACTCACTCACTCACTCACTCTCTCTCACTCACTCACTCTCACTCACTCTCACACTCCCTCACTCTCTCAAACACACACTCACACACACACTCACACAGTCACTCACTCACTCACTCACTCACACACACTCACACACACACATTCACTCACACACACTCACTCACTCTCCCTCTCTCACTCCCTCACTCTCTCACACACACACTCACACACACACTCACACAGTCACTCACTCACTCACTCACACACACATTCACTCACACACACTCACTCACTCTCACTCTCTCACTCACTCTCACTCTCTCACTCCCTCACACACACACACGCACTCACACACACACTCACTCACTCACACACACACACTCACTCACTCACACACACACACACACACACACACACACACACTCACACTCACTCACTCACACACTCATTCACACACACACTCACTCCTCTGAACACAGTAACCTCACTGTCATTTCTTTATCCTGTAAAATGTAAGAAACTTTTTGCATTTACATCATGTTAATATCCCTTGACAGTTATTACTTTCATAAAATAACTGAAGCTATAATTCTAATCGAAGAAACATTAACTGGGTTTCCATCCAAACGTGAAGCGGATCTTTTCAAAGTTTGCAAAAAAAGGGAAAAAAAATCAAATGTGAATTAGGTGCGTTTCCATCAAGCTGTTCCAGCGAATGATGGAGTAATTGGTAACCTAGTAACCAAAAGTAAATAAAACACCATGGCTGTTTCTCAAAGTAAGGACTTGTGTTCTCGTTGAGAACAATCTTGCCAGGCGACGTTGAAAGAAGGAACTCGGAAGAACTCGAGGACACAGAACGCATCTGTGTGAGAATTAGATATGATCTTGCTGCCCAACTGACCGTCCCAGAATATTAAAAGTAGCGGCTAATGCACAATAAATACAACATAACACCACAAACAAATGTCACAACCTATTAAACATTTCTTTCATATTATTATAGACATAGTTTTCAAATAATTTAAGATTTTATTTTACCGTGTTTATTTATGAAAATGTTAGTAGCCAGTGTTAACCTATGCTTTGCCAATGTTAAGATTGTTTTTAATGTCAATACAAATATGAAAAAAAAATGTTAAAAAAGAAAGTAGGCTTTCTTCAGGTTATCCCTTTATTAAAATTAAACAAAACAAATGTACTTTCATGAGCCATAACATATTTGCGAGCTTGCAACGGAAATCACTTAAGTGAGAACGAGTTTAAAGACTGCCCGCAGCATCTCCGCGGAAACCGCGATTACTCACATGAGTTTAATGTTCGCTACATCAGAATTTATTCAGCAATTTATTCCATCACTCATTTCTGATGCGATACTTCAAAATGCGCATAAAAACAGGGTGATGGACACATTGTACTGACCAGTGTTTCTCCTGTTAAATACTGCTGCTGACAGGACAATTCTTTGATGTGTGTGTGACTGCTGGTTTCTGCATGTTGTACCTTTGCAGAGATGCTGATGCTGTTCTCCTGCATGAACATGATGCCTTCAGACACCTTCACTGCGATGGAGTCCGTGGCCAGCTCGAAGTGAAACGGCCCGCCGAGCTTCTGCACCAGCAGCATCAGAGCGTCTGCAGGTTAGCACACACACACACGCGTTATCCTGACACACACACGTTATCCTGACACACACATCAGCGTTAACCTATATTTATATGTAATTGAAAGCCTAAATTAAATTTATTCATCATTATAAAGCAACCATGTCTCTCCATTCATTTTACCATAACTTTATGTATATTTTTGAACCTGGAAAATGTTGCACACTTTAATTGGATGGACAATTCAATGTACTCGTTACATCATAAGAAGAATGGCATCTAAGCTAATGTTAGTCCTTCTGTTTATTCCTAGGTTTACTGTAATCAGTCGGATTATGTATACGCATGATGTAGTCAGCCCGATCCAGGCCGTATCCAGATCAGATGGTGGACCTGCGCCTAGACACGACCACAACACATGATGTAGTCAGCCGGATCTAGGCCGGATCCAGATCAGATGGAGGACCTGCGTCTAGACACAACCACAACACATGATGTAGTCAGCCGGATCCAGGCCGTATCCAGATCAGATGGTGGACCTACGTCTAGACACGACCATAACGCATGATGTAGTCAGCCGGATCCGGGCCGTATCCAGATCAGATGGAGGACCTGCGTCTAGACACGATCACAACGCATGATGTAGTCAGCCGGATCCGGGCCGTATCCAGATCAGATGGAGGACCGGCACCTAGACACGACCACAACGCATGATGTAGTCAGCCGAATCCGGGCCGTATCCAGATCAGATGGAGGACCTGCGTCTAGACACGATCACAACGCATGATGTAGTCAGCCGGATCCGGGCCGTATCCAGATCAGATGGAGGACCGGCACCTAGACATGACCACAACGCATGATTTAGTCAGCCGGATCTAGGACATATCCAGATCAGATGGATGGCCTGCGTCTAGACACGACCACAACACATGATGTAGTCAGCCGGATCCAGGCCGTATCCAGATCAGATGGTGGACCTACGTCTAGACACGACCACAACGCATGATGTAGTCAGCCGGATCCGGGCCGTATCCAGATCAGATGGAGGACCTGCGTCTAGACACGATCACAACGCATGATGTAGTCGGCCGGATCCGGGCCGTATCCAGATCAGATGGAGGACCTGCGTCTAGACACGACCACAACGCATGATGTAGTCAGCCGGATCCGGGCCGTATCCAGAATAGATGGAGGACCGGTACCTAGACATGACCACAATGCATGTTGTAGTCAGCCGGATACAGACCGTATCCAGATCAGATGGAGGACCTGCATCTAGACACGACGACAACACATGATGTAGTCAGCCGGATCCAGGCCGTATCCAGATCAGATGGTGGACCTGCGTCTAGACACGACCACAACGCATGATGTAGTCAGCCGGATCTAGGCTGTATCCAGATCAGATGGAGGACCTGCGTCTACTCACGATCACAACGCATGATGTAGTCAGCCGGATCCGGGCCGTATCCAGTTCAGATGGAGGACCGGCACCTAGACACGACCATAACGCATGATGTAGTCAGCCAGATCCAGGCCGTATCCAGATCAGATGGAGGACCTGCGTCTAGACACAACCACAACGCATGATGTAGTCAGCCGGATCCGGGCCGTATCCAGATCAGATGGAGGACCTGCGTCTAGACACGACCACAACACATGATGTAGTCAGCCGGATCCAGGCCGTATCCAGATCAGATGGTGGACCTGCGCATAGACACGACCACAACACATGATGTAGTCAGCCGGATCCAGGCCGTTTCCGGATCAGATGGAGTACCTGCGTCTAGACACGACCACAACACATGATGTAGTCAGCCGGATCCAGGCCGTATCCAGATAAGATGGTGGACCTGCGTCTACGCATGATGTAGTCAGCCGGATCCGGGCCGTATCCAGATCAGATGGAGGACCGGCACCTAGACATGACCCCAGCCCATGATGTAGTCAGCCGGATCCGGGCCGTATCTAGATCAGATGGTGGACCTGCGCCTAGACACGACCACAACACATGATTAAGTCAGCCGGATCCGGGCCGTATCTAGATCAGATGGTGGACCTGTGCCTAGACACGACCACAACACATGATTTAGTCAGCCGGATCCAGGCCGTATCCAGATCAGATGGTGGACCTGCGTCTAGACACGACCACAACACATGATTTAGTCAGCCGGATCCAGGCCGTATCCAGATCAGATGGTGGACCTGCATCTAGACACGACCACAACGCATGATGTAGTCAGCCGGATCCAGGTCGTATCCAGATCAGATGGTGGACCTGCATCTAGACACGACCACAACGCATGATTTAGTCAGCCGGATCCAGGTCGTATCCAGATCAGATGGTGGACCTGCGTCTAGACACGACCACAACACATCATTTAGTCAGCCGGATCCAGGCCGTATCCAGATCAGATGGTGGACCTGTGTCTAGACACGACCACAACGCATGATGTAGTCAGCCAGATCCAGGTCGTATCCAGATCAGATGGAGGACCTGCATCTAGACACGACGACAACACATGATGTAGTCAGCCGGATCCAGATCAGATGGTGGACCTGCATCTAGACACGACCACAACGCATGATGTAGTCAGCCGGATCCGGGCTGTATCCAGATCAGATGGAGGACCTGCGTCTAGACACGATCACAACGCATGATGTAGTCAGCCGGATCCGGGCCGTATCCAGATCAGATGGAGGACCGGCACCTAGACACGACCATAACGCATGATGTAGTCAGCCAGATCGGGGCCGTATCCAGATGAGATGGTGGACCTTCGCCTAGACACGACCACAACGCATGATGTAGTCAGCCGGAACCAGACCGTATCCAGATCAGATGGAGGACCTGCGTCTAGACACAACCACAACGCATGATGTAGTCAGCCGGATCCGGGCCGTATCCAGATCAGATGGAGGACCTGCGTCTAGACACGACCACAACACATGATGTAGTCAGCCGGATCCAGGCCGTATCCAGATCAGATGGTGGACCTGCGCATAGACACGACCACAACATATGATGTAGTCAGCCGGATCCAGGCCGTATCCGGATCAGATGGAGTACCTGCGTCTAGACATGACCACAACACATGATGTAGTCAGCCATATCCAGGCCGTATCCAGATAAGATGGTGGACCTGCGTCTACGCATGATGAAGTCAGCCGGATCCGGGCCGTATCCAGATCAGATGGAGGACCGGCACCTAGACATGACCACAACGCATGATGTAGTCAGCCGGATCCGGGCCGTATCTAGATCAGATCCGGGCCGTATCTAGATCAGATGGTGGACCTGCGCCTAGACACGACCACAACACATGATTTAGTCAGCCGGATCCGGGCCGTATCTAGATCAGATGGTGGACCTGTGCCTAGACACGACCACAACACATGATTTAGTCAGCCGGATCCTGGCCGTATCCAGATCAGATGGTGGACCTGCGTCTAGACACGACCACAACACATGATTTAGTCAGCCGGATCCAGGCCGTATCCAGATCAGATGGTGGACCTGCATCTAGCCACGACCACAACGCATGATGTAGTCAGCCGGATCCAGGTCGTATCCAGATCAGATGGTGGACCTGCATCTAGACACGACCACAACGCATGATGTAGTCAGCCGGACCCAGGTCGTATCCAGATCAGATGGTGGACCTGCGTCTAAAAAACGACCACAACACATGATTTAGTCAGCCGGATCCGGGCCGTATCCAGATCAGATGGAGGACCGGCACCTTGACAAGACCACAGCGCATGATTTAGTCAGCCGGATCCGGGCCGTATCTAGATCAGATGGTGGACCTGTGCCTAGACACGACCACAACACATGATTTAGTCAGCCGGATCCGGGCCGTATCCAGATCAGATGGTGGACCTGCGTCTAGACACGACCACAACACATGATTTAGTCAGCCGGATCCAGGCCGTATCCAGATCAGATGGTGGACCTGCATCTAGACACGACCACAACGCATGATGTAGTCAGCCGGATCCAGGTCGTATCCAGATCAGATGGTGGACCTGCATTTAGACACGACCACAACGCATGATGTAGTCAGCCGGACCCAGGTCGTATCCAGATCAGATGGTGGACCTGCGTCTAAAAAACGACCACAACACATGATTTAGTCAGCCGGATCCAGGTCGTATCCAGATCAGATGGTGGACCTGCGTCTAGACACGACCACAACGCATGATGTAGTCAGCCGGATCCGGGCCGTATCCAGATCAGATGGAGGACCGGCACCTAGACAAGACCACAGCGCATGATGTAGTCAGCCGGATCCGGGCCGTATCCAGATCAGATGGTGGACCTGCGCCTAGACACGACCACAACACATGACTTAGTCAGCCGGATCCAAGCCGTATCCAGATCAGATGGTGGACCTGCGTCTAGACACGACCACAACACATCATTTAGTCAGCCGTATCCAGGCCGTATCCAGATCAGATGTTGGAGCTGCGTCTAGACACGACCACAACGCATGATGTAGTCAGCCGGATCCGGGCCGTATCCAGATCAGATGGTGGACCTGCGCCTAAACACAACCACAACCCATGATGTAGTCAGCCGGATCCGGGCCGTATCCAGATCAGATGGTGGACCTGCGCCTAAACCCAACCACAACCCATGATGTAGTCAGCCGGATCCGGGCCGTATCCAGATCAGATGGTGGACCTGCGTCTATACACGACCACAGCGCATGATGTAGTCAGCCGGATCCGGGCCGTATCCAGATCAGATGGTGGACCTGCGCCTAAACACGACCACAACCCATGATGTAGTCAGCCGGATCCGGGCCGTATCCAGATCAGATGGTGGACCTGCGTCTATACACGACCACAATGCATGATGTAGCTGGATCCGGGCCGTATCCAGATCAGATGGTGGACCTGCATCTAGACACGACCACAACACATGATTTAGTCAGCCGGATCCAGGTCGTATCCAGATCAGATGGTGGACCTGCGTCTAGACACGACCACAACGCATGATGTAGTCAGCCGGATCCGGGCCGTATCCAGATCAGATGGAGGACCGGCACCTAGACACCACCACAGCGCATGATGTAGTCAGCCGGATCCGGGCCGTATCCAGATCAGATGGTGGACCTGCGCCTAAACAAGACCACAACCCATGATGTAGTCAGCCGGATCCGGGCTGTATCCAGATCAGATGGTGGAGCTGCGTCTATACACGACCACAATGCATGATGTAGTCAGCCGGATCCGGGCTCTATCCAGATCAGATGGAGGACCTGCGTCTAGACACGATCACAACGCATGATGTAGTCAGCCGGATCCGGGCCGTATCCAGATCAGATGGAGGACCGGCACCTAGACACGACCATAACGCATGATGTAGTCAGCCAGATCCGGGCCGTATCCAGATGAGATGGTGGACCTTCGCCTAGACACGACCACAACGCATGATGTAGTCAGCCGGATCCAGGCCGTATCCAGATCAGATGGAGGACCTGCGTCTAGACACAACCACAACGCATGATGTAGTCAGCCGGATCCGGGCCGTATCCAGATCAGATGGAGGACCTGCGTCTAGACACGACCACAACACATGATGTAGTCAGCCGGATCCAGGCCGTATCCAGATCAGATGGTGGACCTGCGCATAGACACAACCACAACACATGATGTAGTCAGCCGGATCCAGGCCGTATCCGGATCAGATGGAGTACCTGCGTCTAGACACGACCACAACACATGATGTAGTCAGCCGGATCCAGGCCGTATCCAGATCAGATGGTGGACCTGCGTCTACGCATGATGTAGTCAGCCGGATCCGGGCCGTATCCAGATCAGATGGAGGACCGGCACCTAGACATGACCACAACGCATGATGTAGTCAGCCGGATCCGGGCCGTATCTAGATCAGATGGTGGACCTGCGCCTAGACACGACCACAACACATGATTTAGTCAGCCGGATCTGGGCCGTATCTAGATCAGATGGTGGACCTGTGCCTAGACACGACCACAACACATGATTTAGTCAGCCGGATCCAGGCCGTATCCAGATCAGATGGTGGACCTGCGTCTAGACACGACCACAACACATGATTTAGTCAGCCGGATCCAGGCCGTATCCAGATCAGATGGTGGACCTGCATCTAAACACGACCACAACGCATGATGTAGTCAGCCGGATCCAGGTCGTATCCAGATCAGATGGAGGACCGGCACCTAGACAAGACCACAGCGCATGATGTAGTCAGCCGGATCCGGGCCGTATCCGGATCAGATGGTGGACCTGCGCCTAGACACGACCACAACACATGATTTAGTCAGCCGGATCCAGGCCGTATCCAGATCAGATGGTGGACCTGCGTCTAGACACGACCACAACACATCATTTAGTCAGCCGGATCCAGGCCGTATCCAGATCAGATGGTGGAACTGCGTCTAGACACGACCACAATGCATGATGTAGTCAGCCGGATCCAGGTCGTATCCAGATCAGATGGTGGACCTGCGTCTAGACACGACCACAACGCATGATGTAGTCAGCCGGATCCGGGCCGTATCCAGATCAGATGGAGGACCGGCACCTAGACACGACCACAGCGCATGATGTAGTCAGCCGGATCCGGGCCGTATCCAGATCAGATGGTGGACCTGCGCCTAAACACAACCACAACCCATGATGTAGTCAGCCGGATCCGGGTCGTATCCAGATCAGATGGTGGAGCTGCGTCTATACACGACCACAATGCATGATGTAGTCAGCCGGATCCGGGCCGTATCCAGATCAGATGGAGGACCTGCACCTAGACACGACCACAACGCATCCCTGAAGTGTCAGCAGAGATTGTGTCCACTAGACTCTCCCTGTGAAGGCCTCATCAACATGACAGCCATCGGCACTGATCCTCAACAAACTCGTCTGTATACCGGCGCGATCTTCAACCAGATACTGGATAATATTCTGAATGTTCTGATCCAATCTGACCTCTGACCTGTAATGCTGCCTGAATCATAATCACACACTGTTTGTTTGTTGGCCAGAGTAGAACTGAGACCGAGTCTGTTTTCTCACAAGGTTTTTTCTCCATTCTGTCACTGATGGAGTTTTGGTTCCTCTGTCGCCTTTTTTGCCTTTGGCTTTTGGCTTGCTTAGTTGGGGACATTTAACATGATATTCAAATTATTGATCTGCCTGCATTGACACCATTATATGAGAACTGAACTGTGCTGAACGAACAATGACATCAAAGGTTTTCTCTAGAGCGGCTATATATATATATATATACAAGTTAACTAAATTAATAACTTTTTTACAACAAAATGAAACATCACTGAACTTAAGCTGGAACTGTGACGCTATTTTCTTCTGGAAAAAAACTTTGTTGCATTATTTTCCCGTTATCTCTGTAAAGCTGCTTTGAAAATCTATATTGTAAAAAGCACTAAATAAATAAAGGTGACTTGACAAAAAAGATGATAGAATATTAAAAAAAATCTTCATTGGTGTTCTGGAGACGAAAGAAAGTTTGGAACAACATGAGAGAAAGGAAATTATGACGGAATGACAAACGAGATGTTTTCTTTCTCACCAATGAAATTGTTCCATTCCGAGTCTAAGTCGGCCTGATTGGCCAGACAGCCCTTCATGACGTTCAGGCACAGCGAATGACAGGGCTTGAGTGACGGAGATCCACGACACAGCGGACAAAACCACTGCCGCATCAGCGCCCGAACACACTCCGATCCGACCGTCAGCTACACACACACAGGATCAAGAACATCATGATCTATTAGGTTTCATGGGATAACCCTGTTTATTTCCAGAATAGGAATGTAAGTTTCAGATTGTTAGAAGGTTCTTCATGTCATTCAGATGGACTGCTAAGATCTGATCTCTTCACACAGGAATCTCATGAGATCATTACAATATTTGCAAAAGGAATGTTTGGATATCTAAAACTGACACCGCTTCTGAACATCTGCACACGTTCCACACGTCACGCCACACACCCGGTTTTCTGATCATGTAGAGTTGTTTTGTTATTGCTCTTTGTGGTGGTGAGATCAGTTATGTGATTTATCAGTTCATTATTAATGCCCAGCACTGAGAAACCTTCTCTCACCTCTGTCGCCTTGTTCACGATGTCTCTGCCGGCAGCTAAACCCTGAACTAGCGCCCGCGCCGCAGTGAGCGCTCGAGACACCTGCCAATTACAACACACACCGGTGAGGAGGAGGATTATTATAGTAATGATGATGAGAAGTTATGGCGATAGAGATGTGGTCACACCAAATATGATAACTATGAACAGTTTCAATAATCGCTCTAACTGTAGAGCTTAAGCATTTAAAGAGACAGATGACAGAACTCAGCGCACTTATAATAAACAGAGCTGGTGTGAACGCTGATATTACAGTCATCGTTCTTGGTGTGAACGTGCCTTTGATTCAATTTAAAATCAGAAAGTTCTTTTAACTTTTCAGTCTCTTACAGTATTTAATGTTTTGAAATTAGAACAACAATGTGATCTTGTGAGAATGTGTATCATCATAAGCAGATCTGAGAAATCTTTATCATCTTTCTACACATTTCGTTCTCCATCGTAATGTGAAAACCACGTGTGTGAGAGGATACCTGTGTGTGCAGTTTCTGTGGCAGGTCTCCAAACGGCTGTAGTTGTTCGGCGTGTTTGCTGACACACTCCAGATACTCCTCACTGAACTGATACTGAGGGTTAACCAGAGAAAATATGCGCTCCACTAATCCTGCCCAGAAATCAGCCAGAACCTCAGACAGACTCACAGCGCTGCCTACAGACAGACAAGCCAGAGAGACAGTCAGATCGATCAGATACACACACACACACACACAGACAGACACACATTCTTCTACTTCGGCGGTCACTCGAGACGAGTATGACAGATTGCTCTTTGACACACAGACAGAGACAGACAGACACACACACACAGACAGACACACACACGCAGACACACACACACATTAATCTGACATACATACAGTCGGCAACGCGTCATAGTTGGGGGGCATGGTCAGCATGGGGGAAAACACCGCAAACATCATGTGTATTTGAATGACAAAATGTCTTATTGCGAAGCATTGACGCCTGCCGACCGGCAACGATACATTGCTAAATTAACTGCAATAGGGTACGATTGCCCATATTTAATTAAAAACTGGGTCAATGACCCGACCAAATGGCCGTAGGTGTTGTTTCCAGACATATTTTGCTATCTGGTTGAATCTCCAGGCAGAGGCATCGCTAGGCCCTTTTCACGAAATTCGTGTACGCTTCAGTGTTTTTATAATCAGATTCAGCGTGTTCTTCATGTTTAATCCGCAGCGGCGCAGAGCAGAGAGCATGTCAGAAACAGAGGACAGGGTGTGTGTTAGAGATGCGCGGATGGGCTATTATTTCATCCGCAAACGCATCACAAAACTCATCATCCGTCCGCCATCCATCCGCACCAACGTTTTTGACCAATTTTCAAAACCGCAGCCACCCGCCATCCGCTGATACAAAGCGCTGCTGATGACAGCCACGAGACTAGAAACCGCCCGCCACCCGCCCGAATTTAATTAAAATATTTTTTTGCGTCACGTCATCCGCCCGATCCGCGGTTTATCCGCGGCTATAACCGCCAACCGCGCATCTCTAGTGTGTGTGTGTGTGTGTGTGTGTGTTCATCTGAGCCTCATTGGTCTGTCACTGCTCGTCAATGTCAGAATATTTGAGATGACCAATCAAATCAAAGTAGGCGGGCTTTATGTTCACAGACGCTGCTGACCGCGAATTTTAACAGTGAGACTCGACGCGTACAGTCAAGTGCGAGATAATGTAAGTAGCTAAACTTAACATTTCATAGGTGACATTTTTTTTAGGTCATAAATATTAAACGAATGACAAAAAAATAATCAGGCAAACTAATATAGTTTTGTCTAAATTCACCATTTTGAACTGAAAATAGGCCTATGTAACATGACTTATGTAATGTAATAATTCGTTTACTGTCATTGTGAGGGGACAAGAAACATTAACAAAGCTGTTTTCATCATGTTAGGCACAAGATTAATAATGAATGTCTACATATTGAAAATATAATACAAATTGTAGCCTTTAGTAAATTAAAAAAGCTAAGCTTTAGGAGGGGAAGAAAAAGGGATGAAGAGACTGAGAAAAAAAGAAAGAGTGATGGAGATGAGGAGAGAGCAGGTATTGACAAATAATATACTGCCCACTGACATAATTTTAAAACTATTTCTTATCCTTTTTTTTGGTCTTAAAAACGTCTCGAAATGCACATATCAGAGAAATAAAAAAATTGAACCCCCTACCAACCTCAAATTCAGGACCTCTTTGATTATAAAGCCCTGTCTACAGCCCTGTATTGGGCATAAGATCAATAATGAATGTGTAGCCTACATATTGTGAATGCATTTAATAAACTTAATTACCTTAGTAGCTTTCAGTAAATAAACGCGTCTGAGAAAATGATTCATAGGCATAATCAACCAGTTGACCCTATGTTTACTTTCTTCACTGACAGACAAAAATGAAAAGCCTATATCAGTCAAAGCTCAGCTTTAGGAGGGGAAGAGACAGGGCAAGATAAAAACAAAGAGAAAAAGAGTGTGATGCTGATGAGGAGAGAAAAATAATCAGCTGCCCACTGACATGGTTTTAAAGCTGTTATCTAATTTTTTTGGCCTTCAAAACATCTTAAAATATGTAGATCAGAGAAATCAAAATCTTCTCGGGGAAAACCAGAACCCCCTATCTGCCCTACCTCACATTCGGGACCACAGTGATTATAAAACCCTGCCTTTGCATGGTAATGAAACTGGTTAATAGTGAGCATTAGATCCTAAACTAAAGTGTTACCTTTTTTTTATAATTTTTTTAAAAACCATATCCTCATTGGGGGCTTAGCCCCCCTAAAATTAAAATCCTAGTGATGCCCCTGTCTCCAGGTAAGCTACCGGTAACATTAGCCTATAACTCAATCATGTTGCATACTATAACTCCATAAAACCCTGTCACTTACCAATTGTAACTATGCTTCACTCCAAACTATTAATCCTTTAGTAAAACGGTGATCAGTAGTACGAGGTTGCCGAGGGAGTGTGCTGACAGTGATCCATAACTCACAGACTGCTGTCTGTATTGAGTGTAGACCGTAGTGATTGGCCTATCAAGCGAGCCTTCAGCTGATAACGCTAATGTGAATGAAAAACAACTATAGGAATCTTGTAGTATTTTAGGACAAAATATTATAGTAATCCAATAAGAATACTATAGTATTTTGGGACATACTATAGAAGTACTATAGAGGTATTACAGAACATCACAGACGTATTACACTACTATTTATTGCTTGTAGCCATTTTGTCCTCCTTTCCGGTTCTGTGTGTTTATTAGGAAGGATGTAGAACTTCAATTCATAATTTGTTTGTTTATTGGCGGTACAGAAAATGACACAGCACCTCTTTGGCATGATTGTCGCGTGTATTTCAATGAGAGCCAAGGCAATGTTTTCCCCCACGGGCTAAAGTCACATCACGTGACGGGGCGTTCCCGGGGGCGTTCCCAGACCAACCGACTGTATCTATTGTTAGCTTCTTTCTAAATCGTTATCACTAGCACAACAGGCTAGTAATTTCGCTAGCCTGAACAACACGCCAGTAACTCGCTAGCCTGTTAACGCGCCATACGTGCCTGCCGTCTTTATTTTAACTTTTTTCTCACGCCTTTTACGAATCCATCAAATAACTGTGGTAAGTATAGGATCAGTCAACAGACACGGTGAGTAATGTCTTCTGTTATTGTCACTTGCTCGTGTCACATGTATAGTAGAGCATTCTCTGTCAGCATTGAAGGATTTACATGTGATAAATGCACGGAGACAGTCAGGCTGACGGAGAAGATTTCAGAACTAGAGACACGCATCCAAACTTTAATCGAGGATAGTAAGAGTGCAAGGGCTTAAGATACTACTTTGGATGCGACTAGCTTAGTGAACACTGTACATTGTTGGGTTCCGGCTGAAGTAGAGCCCGTTCAGCAGGGCAAATGGGTGAGATGCTGTAGTCGCGGGACATTTAAAGACATTATGAACTCTATTGGAGTTAGACAACACGTGTCAGGACCTACTCATTGTCGTAATCATACTCTAGATTTAATATTATCGCATGGAATCAAGGTTGATGCTGTTGAAATTTTGCAGCAGAGCGATGACATCTCAGATCATCATCTAGTCTCATGTAAAATTCATTTAGCCAAGGCTGCAAAGCCGACTCCGTGTTATAAATATGTTAGACCTATCACTTCTGCCACTAAAGATCGCTTTATTAATAATTTTCCTGATCAGTTTCATAATCCCAGATAGTTTAGAAGAGCTCGATATTGCGACAGAAACTCTTGATTCTCTCTTTTCCAGCACTTTAGACACAGTTGCTCCGTTGCGCTTAAAGAAGATTAAAGAAAATAGTCCAACGCCGTGGTACAATGAGCACACACACACACTCACACACACACACACACACACACCCGGGCCCTAAAGAGAGCGGCCAGAAAAATGGAGCGCAACTGGAAGAAAAAAAAAAAAAGAGGTATTTCGCATTTCATGGAAAGAGAGCATGATTGCATACAGAGAGACCTTAAAAACTGCTAGATCTGCTTAATTTTCAACCCTATTAGAAGAAAATAAACAAAACCCTAGGTATTTATTTGAAACAGTGGCTAAACTAACGAAAAATAAAGCTTCAAGCCCAGAAGTTTCCAAGCAACACAGCAGTAATGACTTTATGAACTTCTTTACTTACAAGATTAATAATTATATTAATTATATTAATCAGGGAGAAAATTATAACTATGCAACCGTCTACTACAGTATCGCATCAGACAGTGCAGTGTAGTCTCACTGACGAAAAATTTGATTCAATCATTGCTATAGGAGAGGAAGAATTTTCTAAACTTGTTAAATCATTTAAATCGACAACATGGGTTAGACCCTATCCCGACTAAACTACTGTAAGAGATGGTTCCAGAGGTCATATTCGTCTTTGTCATTAGGTTACATACCAAAAACTTTAATCTGGCTATGATTAAACCACTTGTTAAAAAAACGCAACGCGTGAGACGCAGGCAGTGTGCAAACTCTAACCTGTTAACATGGGAGCCGAAATAAAAACGGACACCCCCCGCAACCAGTGTGCCCCCGGCTTTAGAAAGCATGGCATTAGTTTTCACTGTTATGCTGATATATTTCACTGTTATGCTCTATTGGCGCTTTTCCACTGCATGGTACGGCTCGGTACGGCTCAGTACAGTTCGACTCGACGCGGTATGGTTCGGCTCGCTTCGCCAATGCGTGGTACGACTCGGCGCGGCGCGGCACGGCTCGGTTCGCTTTAGCTCGGTTGCTTTTCCACTGCAGTTAGTATCGCTTCAAAGTGGGTGGGATTATGACTGATCGTTATAGTTTATCCGCTCCTCTGCAACCAACAAGAGGAACATCTGCACTTCTCGTCCACTGACCACGATTCAGCCATTTCTTTTTTGGAAGTTTTTTTTCTTCAAGCAAGTCAAGCAAGTAGTTTTAAAACAGGTGCTACAGCGCTGGCTGTAACTGGCTATTTAAATCTAGCGGGTGTGATGTCTCGCAAATACAATGACGCTGGTAGTGACGATTCTGTCTGTCTGACCAATCAGTGATCTGCAGTGTTTTCACGTCACATTTGAGTACCGGTACGGTACGCTTGGAACCTCAACAGAGGTGGTACCATTTAAAGTGAGCCGAAGCGAGCCGTACCATACCGTACCATGCGAAATTTACCAATCCACAAAAATAACGGAATGCATAGCTGATATAAAAAACTGGATGACTAGCAATTTCCTACTACTTATTTCTGAAAAAACAGAGATTCTAATTATTGGACAAAAACTTTCTCACGTAATAACCTAGAATACTGTCTAACACTTGATGGCTGCTCTGTCAAGTCCTCGTCGTCGGTTAGGAACCTGTGTGTGTGTGTGTTCTTTGATTCCAATCTTTCATTTGAAAGTCACGTGTCTAGTATCTGTAAAACTGCATTTTTTCATCTTAAAAATATATCCAAATTACGTCATATGCTCTCAATGACAAGGCAGCCGCTAGAGTGCTTACCAGAACCAGGAAGTACGACCATATTAGCCCGGTTCTGTCAACACTGCATTGGCTCCCTATTAAACATCGTATAATTTTAAAATATTGCTGATTACTTACAAAGCACTAAATGGTTTAGCTCCCCAGTACTTGAGCGAGCTCTTAACGCATTATAGTCCTTCACGTCTATTGCGATCTCAAAATTCCGGCCTGGAACTCTGGAACAATCTTCCTAACATTGTCCGGGAAGCAGACACACTCGGTCAGTTTAAATCTAGATTATAAACACATCTCTTTGACCTGGCATACACATAGAACATTATACATTCCTATTATTCAAATCAGTTAAATGATTATTAGGCTGCATAAGCTAGGTCAGCTGGAACCGGAAACCCTTCCTATAGCACCTGATGTACTCGCTACATCATAAGAAGAATGGCATCTACGCTAATTAGGGGCCAAGCACCGAAGGTGCGGAGGCACCTATTGTATCTGTTCCGGTTCCTATTATTCTTCTTCCGACTGGGCGTCTATGGCAGCCCATAGAACCGCTTGCGGAAAAGTTATGAAATTTGGCACGCAGATAGAGGACAGTCTGAACTGTCACCATAGCAAATTTGGAGTCTCTAAATCAATGCCACTAGCGCCACCAACTGTCCAAAATTTCACTCATGTTTATGCCCAAAATTTCACTCATGTTTATGCTAATAACTTTAGAACCATAAGGGCTAGAAACAAAATTCCCTTTTCCTGAAGTTTTTCCACTGATTCCTTAGCTCAAGCCGATTCGATTCGCCTATGACGTCATTTTCCGTCATGGAAATCTAGATTAAAAACACATAAATCTAGATTAAATGAAAATTTAATCTAGATTAAATGAAAATTTGTCCGCCATTTTGAATTTTCAGAAAAACCTACTTTTTCGAACTCCTCCTAGGCCGATGCTCAGATTTTCACGAAAATTGATCCAGATCATCTCCAGACCATGCCGCCAAAAAGTTATGGAATTCATGTCAATTCGTCAAACCGTTCTCAAATACCACCCAAACTAATTTTACCGAGCGCTTGTGAAAACAGAAGAAAGGCTGTATCTCCGCAACGCTTTATCGTATTGAGACCAAACTTGATACATGTCATCGCAAACATGACCTGAGGCTACATGCTGCGTTTCGGCTCAGCGCCACCTACTGGTCCGGAGATATGAAAAATGGCTATTTTTGCTTATAACTCCTGAACGGTTTGTCCAAAAATCATACAAGTGGACTCGTTAGATTCAGGACGTCATGCCGAGTCGACTGATATCCAATTTTTCCATATCGACCATTTTAGGCATCCGCCATTTTGTACCAAAATGCTGCATTTTCTGAACGCATGAACGTATCGTTACAAAACTCGGTATGGGTCATCAGTACGATGCCCTGAAGGAGCCAGAGAAGTTTCGAACCTACGCCACCAAGTGGTAAAGTTAAATTTTCAAATGCTTATAACTCTGGGTGTGGTTGACTGATTTTCAGGGGAGTAATCTACTTGGGTTCCTGAATCCTTGCCGAGTCCAACGATACCACCCATGCTAGGTTTTACCTTACGGTTTGTGTAGCGTTGTGATTTAGCGCTTAAAAAACATTTGTCAATATCTTCTAAACCGTTTGACCGATCAAGACGAAACCACCGTCAGACGTTTGGAAACATAGGTCGTTGGCTGCATGCTAATGTCAAAATATTAATTGTAAGTGGCATGAAAATGCAAACAAAGTCATGTGTGGGTCATTTTTTACGCATTTATACATATAAATGTCTATAACTCCAAAATGAAATGAGATAATTTCACCAAATTTGACACACACATGTATGGGCTCACTGTGGAAAAAAACTGTGGGATTGTGCCACTTGTTGGCGCTTTAATAGAACAAAACGTGAAATTGCCATTGAATTCAATACAGTTTTGTGATTAAAATGCTATACTTAACGAATGCTTTGGTGTAACATTACAAAACTCACTATGTGCCATCAGCAGCATGCCCTGAAGGTACTCAAAAGATTTTGAGACACTGCCACCTTTTGGTCAAAAGTTATAATTAAATTTACAACAATGCTAATAACTTTTAAATGAATTTTAATGAATTATGTGAATAAAGGTGGGTAATGTGATTCTCTTTTTTGTCCATTTTTTCAAAATCACTTGAAATCCTATTCCTAACCTACTTACAGCCACTGAGTTAGAAGCACTGAAATGAAAATTAAGCAATTTAATCATCTGTGGAACTGGCAGAACTTGGAAAAACTCCAGCCAATAATTTCCAAGACCACCTGGAATCTTTGGACAATAAGTTCGTCAATCAAACGGTCGTACCACACCCCCTCCCCCCAGCGCGCGTGACCTCCTTCGTGCGCATACCCAAAGCTCATGACGCATGCGCATCTCGTCAGTAAAGCCGGTTCTATGATTAGTAGTAAATCGTCATTACAATCTCTCGCGCATCTGAATTATCGCTCGTGCATGATTGTGCGTCCATGTTCTTCGAATAGGTGGAGTCAGGGCCAGCGTGGGAGGAAAGATGGTAGGACCATTTGAATTGTGTATTTTCAAAATCTGCCGGTCGTTTTCCAAATCACATACCCCACCTTTAATAGATTCCATGGGTTATGCCGAAAACAAAGATACCAAATTTTGCCAAAGTCAGCCAAACTTCCTGTCCGCCATCTTGATTTTCATTCAATACATACTTTTTCTAACTCCTCCTAGACCGTTTGTCCAATTTTCACCAAAATCGAATCGTATCATCTCCAGACCATGTCGACTAAAAGTTATGGATTTCGTGACAATAGATAAGACGGTTTTTGTATACCACAGCAGCAAATTTGAGGTATGATGCCAAAATGACTATTCAGGCTTTATATCTGCAATGACTTGACATTCACGCTGACCACATCACATTGATTTCGTAACTGCGCCACCTATAGGTCGAAAGTGATAAACCATTAAATCATCTTATAAGTTACTCTATAATGATTTTTCAGCCATTTGCCCAAAATCCTCTTAAAATGTCTCTAATTGCTCCTTGCTGCAGTTGGTCTGACACTACCAACCATGTTGGCATGTCTTATCGTCTTCTTTTACGCTTTGCCCCTGTAATGGCTGCTTGCAGCTATATTTTTAGTCTTTCTGTTTATTCCGAGTTTTACTGTCGGACCCGGGCCGTATCCAGATCAGATGGTGGACCTGTGCCTAGACACGTCCACAACGCATCCCTGAAGTGTCAGCAGAGCTTTTGTGTCCACTGTTGCCTTTTTCGCCTTTGTCGCCATTGGCTTTTGGCTTGCTTAGTTGTAGGGCTGAGCGATTTTATCGATTCTGCGATATAAATCGATATTTTTTTCTCAAGAAAGTATCGATTTTTAGGCCGCGAGTATCGCTACATAAGTCCCATTCAAATCCCCCGTGTTAAACCCGTTCGCGTTGCATGAAGAGTGATTTGGTCAGCCAGCCGCTAGTGGCCAGCTGCGCGCATGCATCGATATTGACGAAAATCCAGCTGTATAGCTGCTAACCTTGCATGCTGGCTAGTAGCTTTTTTAAAAGCTGGGTCTCCGAAATTGACAGCGCTGTGTTGGTCAGATTTGTGCAGCGGTGTTCCGTGAGTGAGAAAGTGCGCGAGGTACGGATGAGTGTGTGTGAGAGAGAGAGAGAGAGAGTGTGAGAGAGAGAGAGAGAGAGAGAGAGTGTAAGAGAGAGAGAGAGAGAGAGAGAGAGAGAGAGAGAGAGAGAGAGAGAGAGAGAGAGAGAGAGCGAGGTAATGCTGCGCGAATGCGCTGCGGCGCTCTGCAATCAAATACGATTTTAAATAGGCTTAGTTAAAAAAAAAAAAGTTAAAAAAAAATCCTATTCGGTGGTGGAAAACGCCGGCTTTAGGCGCATGGTGAACGCGATGGAGCCCCGCTATCCTATTCCAACCCGCGAACACCTCATCAAGGTTTGCATTCCCAGGCTGTACACTCAGACAAGAGCACACGTCAAAGCCTCCCTGGCCAGCGCGGAGAGAGTTTCCCTGACGTGCGACGGCTGGACCAACTGAAGCACATGTCACATGTTCAGTGTCAAGCTAAAAAAGCTGTCAAAGAAAATGTAGTGCAAAGAAACTGTTCACAACAGGCCACTTGCTGCACTTTTTAACTCTCCATTGTTAATTGCAATACTGCACTTTATTTACTTTTCAAAGGTTTGTAAGCTACAGTTTGCCCTGTTGTGTTTCAATAAATAGAACTAATTTTCTCAACACATATTTGATTAATTTTGTCCAGCATTTGCAAGCTGTACTCTCTGTCCAGTCAGAGACATATATTGTGTAATTGATGTTTTTAGTTTTCAGTTCAATTAATTCAATCCAAGTAAATGGAAGACTCACAAGATGTCACCAAAATCACTCTGTCCCCTTTAAATCTTTCAGAAAATGATGTAAGTGTATCGAATTATATCGAATCGTATCGAATCGTATCGTTGGCTGAATATCGTGATATATATCGTATCGTCAGCCAAATATCGTGTATCGTATCGTATCATGAGATTAGTGTATCGCTACAGCCCTACTTAGTTGGGGAAATTTTATTTTTTATTTAACAATATTATTACAACATAATTTTCGTGTTAACTCTGTAAAGCTGATTTGAAACAATCTGTATTGTAAAAAGCGCTATATAAATAAAGGTGACTTGACGACATAGACAGACACACACACAGACAGACAGACACACACACACACACACACCCGTGTAGAAGCGCCTGAGGTCAGTGAACAGCTGCTGAAACATGTGAGCGTTCTGTGTGTACAGGTGACCGTACGTGTGTGTGAACATCTCGTTCATCGATCTCTCCGCCACATCCAGCAGCTCGCGGAAGAACCCTAACATCACAGGAGAAAAGCCTTCATCACACACACAACCTCTGTTTCTGATAAACACCACAAAAACCAAACCAAAAAAATACCAAGAAATATCAAGATACCAAAAAACCATCACACACTATTAATAAAACCTCACCATCAAGCCTGCGGTGTCTCTGAGTGAAGGTGGCGAGCAGGAAGTGGCTGGTGTCTCGGACCGCGGACAGGAAGTTAGCTTGGCTCTGCCGCGCGAGCGTGTCCTCCATCTCACTGGAGCAGCAGGTGTAGTCGCGAGCACACACGCGCAGGTGTTCACCTGACAGGCACAGCACAGCTTAAACACACACTTCTGGAGTAAAGCAGCCGAGAAATCTGGCTGCATATAATCAGACCCACAGATACAATCAATAATCAATCAAAATATATACAGTATGTATACTATATTTGGCACAATAGGCCTACATCTATATTCCCATATATACTATATTATAAATCAGAGCAGCTAAAACAGGTAAACCAAACACAATTTCCACCGTGCTACATTTTACATTTCTAGCATAATTTTTTCTACTTCACATTACGTATTTTTTATATTGACTATTTCTGGACTCGAAAATGAAAATGCTGGTAAATCTGCCAGTAAAGATGACAGACAGATCAGCTTCAGCAACACATTCATTACACCAGAACACCATAATACAACACTAACACAGGAGCTATGAGCAGGTGCAGGTCTCTATCTCTCTTGTGTGTGTGTGTGTGTGTGTGTGTGTTTGAGTGTGTGTGTGTCTATCTGTCTGTCTGTGTGTGTGTGTGTGTGAGTGAGTGAGTGTCTGTCTGTGTGTGTGTGTGTGTGAGTGAGTGTCTGTCTGTCTGTCTGTGTGTGTGTGTGTTTGAGTGTGTGTGTGTGTTTGAGTGTGTGTGTGTGTTTGAGTGTGTGTGTGTGTGTGTGTGTGTGTGTGTGTGTGTGTGTGTGTGTGTGTGTGTGTTTGAGTGTGTGTGTGTCTATCTGTCTGTCTGTGTGTGTGTCTATCTGTCTGTCTGTGTATGTGAGTGAGTGAGTGAGTGAGTGAGTGTCTGTCTGTGTGTGTGTGTGTGTGTGTGTGTGTGAGAGTGAGTGAGTGAGTGTCTGTCTGTCTGTCTGTCTGTGTGTGTGAGTGAGAGTGAGTGTGTGTGTGGGAGTGAGTGAGTGTGTGTGTGAGTGAGAGTGAGTGTGTGTGTGTGTGTGTGTGAGAGAGAGTGAGTGAGTGTCTGTGTGAGAGAGAGAGTGAGTGTGTGTGTTCATTTGTGTGTGTGTGTCTGTCTGTGTGTGTGTGTGAGTGTGTCTGTCTGTCTGTGTGTGTGAGTGAGTGTGTGTGTGTGTGTGTGTGTGTGTGTGTGTGTGAGAGAGTGAGTGAGTGTGAGTGTGTATGTGTTTGTCTGTGAGAGAGTGAGTGAGTGTGAGTGTGTGTGTGTGTGTGTGTGTATGTGTGTGTGTGTCTCACCGCTGATGCGCGCGTGCGGCGCGGTGTTCAGGCTGTTGTGTCTCTCTCCGTAAACCCGGCGTGACTCTCCGCAGCTCCTCGCGCCGCCCGCGACGCCCCACAGCGCGATCACACACATCAGCGTCACCTTTATCATCTTTACAAACACGGAATCGGTGCCGAGAGACACTTTATCTGTGATTAAATATGAGGAAAAGCGAATCTGCTGCGTCTCCGCTGAGCGCGTCTCTCTTTGTCCCGGGATGATCGTGTACGTACGTACACACACATACACACACACACACACACACACACAGACACACACACACCTCCTCCCTAAAGAGCGTGTCTGAACAATACAATCGCACACACTTTCTCTTTGTCGGATTTTTCACAGTACGCGCCGTTTTATTCAGACAGACCAGGCGTGTAATTCTGAGAGTTAAAAGGATAAAAAATAAATCTGAAAATAATGATTCGTACTGAAATTATTCACTTTCATTTATGATATCAGCTGGACGAGTTAAATGGATGCGTAAAACACGATTTAATGATTAGCTGTAACGTGCAATGTTTTGGATATGATGATTAATAACTCTTTCACTAAATAAAATGAAATCAACTGTACAGCATAGAAAATATTTAAATACACATTTCTGAACCCGATACTTTTTGCTCATGTTGAGAATGCAATGTTAGTCTCAAAGTTTTATCCATATTATAATTATTATCAAGTTCAACATACATAATAAATGACTACAACAATATAGTCTCAGAACGTGTTTCATCCTAAACCCAGATGAGAGGTCATCACGTGACTCGCTGCTGCCAGTATTGATCGCTGCCAGCTGCTCGTCATTATCTAGTCAATAATTCAATACACACCAAAAACGATACAAAAACGATAAGAAACATTTAGAGACTTTTTCAAAGATTAAGAATGTAATAAATAAATGAATTCATTAATCAAGGAGTGCAGAAGCAACGGTTGCTATGCCTTGTGCCAATGCAGGATTCATCCAATCAGACTGTACTCTGTTCAGCATTGGCCAATTATCGTCTTGACGGCCAGAGCCACTAGCCAATCATTTTCCAGAAATGTTTCTTTGCCTTGACTGATAACCAGTGAGAGATTTGCGCGCGAGCTGTCAGTCAGTCACAGACAGATCAATAACTTCACACTACAGTTTTCTTCCGATAGTGATCAATAACTTAATTGGAATCTGCCGAAGTTGCCCATTAACTGATTCTGAGGTAAGACACTTTCTTCGGACAGATTATCGAGTTTAAAGTAAATTTACTTAAAAGATTCTGATTTTGTGAGGTAAAAACTGAACTTGTCTTTCTTTCTCATGTTGGTTTTGCATCGGTTTTAATTAATGTTGTTAACATATGATTTGATAATTATTTTTGAGTGTAGAGGGATTTTTTTTGCTCATGTTTGTCATGTTTTACTCATTAATTAATGTTCAATCACTGTGTAGGTTTGAATGCCTGAGAGCAGTTTTAACTGATTAAGTAACAATAATCCAGAAGACTGAATGATGGTGTAAAACTTGACCAATACAATTGGCAAAAACAAAGTAATATATGATGATTTGACCGGATTTATAAATGCCAGTGAAGCGACGCAACTGAACTGACACGTAGGTCACATGACAAACGGACAAAAACATGGCGATTGTTGTATGTAAATTACGAATTACTTTCATACTATATAGATCATATTTTTTAGCTCTAGCAAAGTAAATACTTATTGAAGACAGTGTGCGATCCCGTGGCCTCATGGGATAGTAAAGTGTTCATCATATGCTCACTTCTGAATGTCGCCGGAAGTAGTAACGTTAGGTGTTTTTTGCCGACTCATTTATCAGCACTGTGAATCTGGACCAGGTTAGGACACACTCCTTCAGTCACACACTGCTTTCTGCTGACTCTGAGGATCTCATGCTGCCTACCTGGCGCCTCACAAAATGCTGTCAAGTAGTGTTGGAAGTGTAGATAAATCTAATTATTTTGGGAGTTAGGGTTAGTTAGAGTTAGAGGTTAGAGGTTAGGGCTACTTTCACCAAAAAGATTTGTTCACTGTTCAGTGTTGTTATATATTTACACCAGTAGGTGGCGACAAATGAGCGTCTTTCATTTGTTATTGTAATGGTGCGTTCACACCGGACGCGAATAGAGTGTCTAGCGCGAGTGATTTCAATGCTAAGTCAATGCAAAGACGCGTTGCGCGCATAAAAATTTCCCGCGGCGCGAATGAGGGAATTTTTTACGTCTTTGCATTGACTTAGCATCGAAATTATCGCGCTAGACACTCTAAATTCGCGCGAATTAAGCCTCTGGCGCGTCACGTGCGAGTGATTTATTTAGTGCTTTTTGTGCATTCACGCGTTTGACGCGAATTCGCGTCTGCCTCCCGAGTTGAAAAATCTGAACTTTTGCGTCAATTCGCGCCGCGTTAGCCAATCAGGAGCCAGCTTGCTGCTGTCACTTGGTGAAGTAAGTATTTTATCACATAAAAACTTGATTTTAATATATGAGATGATATATGAGATTAATATATGACATTTTGTATGCTATTTATTCCATATCTAATCTAGATTATATGAAACATTATTATTATTCTAATGTAAAGAGAACCAACATACTTTAGTGCAAGAACATAGTGGTGTCTGGACAGTGCTGTGTGAGGGAAAAAAATCACAGGACAAAATCACTTTTGTAGTAGCCTAGGCAGGCTCCATTTAACATCAAAACAAAAATAAATTACAGATTAGGTGGGCGAGGGCGAGGGTGATCCTCGCTCCGATGCGGGACAACAGGTCATCAAACTGGCCGCGGGACAGGCGGAAGTACCGCTGAAAGCGGCCGTCATCCAGGCGCAGCTCCTGGAGCAAATGGTGAAACTCGCCTAACTGGGTTCACCTCCGAAGGGTCTGTGGACCCAAATACGGCGATGATTATCCCTACGCCGCTGTTCTGCTCTCCAGAGCAAATACAGACTCTCTCGATGAATGCTCGATCAACATTAGCCGTCTTGTAAAAAGATGGTCGCCAACAGATTCCGCCTCTGACACGCGTGACGTGTGTAAATTTAGCTTTAAACTTTTGTTTTTTAAGCGCGTCGAATGGATTCAAAGTGTACGTACGCGTATAACTAGACGCGGCAGGCACGAATTTGACGCTCAATTCGCGTCTGGTGTAAACGCACAGTAAGAGTCAATGCAATCTGTAGTTAAATCTACAGCATTTTCCTGTATTTAAAAAAAACAATTTCCGTATCAAGCTATTCAAAAAAGATCTTTTATCATTATGTAAATGTAGTGTATTGTCAGTGTCATCAGTCACATTTACACATTTATAATTCATCCATTCTGTCCTGGTTATGAACGAGCCTGACTCGTACTTGAGCGGAAGAAATGCCCCTTTATGAACACTGACGAGTTTATAGTTTATGAAGACTGACGAGTTTATAGTTTATGAAGACTGACGAGTTTATAGTTTATGAACACTGACGAGTTTATAGTTTATGAAGACTGACGAGTTTATAGTTTATGAAGACTGACGAGTTTATAGTTTATGAAGACTGACGAGTTTATAGTTTATGAAGACTGACGAGTTTATAGTTTATGAAGACTGACGAGTTTATAGTTTATGAAGACTGACGAGTTTATAGTTTATGAAGACTGACGAGTTTATAGTTTATGAAGACTTACGAGTTTATAGTTTATGAAGACTGACGAGTTTATAGTTTATGAAGACTGACGAGTTTATAGTTTATGAAGACTGACGAGTTTATAGTTTATGAAGACTGACGAGTTTATAGTTTATGAAGACTGACGAGTTTATAGTTTATGAAGACTGACGAGTTTATAGTTTATGAAGACTGACGAGTTTATAGTTTATGAAGACTGACGAGTTTATAGTTTATGAAGACTGACGAGTTTATAGTTTATGAAGACTGACGAGTTTATAGTTTATGAAGACTGACGAGTTTATAGTTTATGAAGACTGACGAGTTTATAGTTTATGAAGACTGACGAGTTTATAGTTTATGAACACTGACGAGTTTATAGTTTATGAAGACTGACGAGTTTATAGTTTATGAACACTGAGGAGTTTATAGTTTACTGACGAGTTTATAGTTTATGAAGACTGACGAGTTTATAGTTTACTGACGAGTTTATAGTGTATGAAGACTGACGAGTTTATAGTTTATGAACACTGACGAGTTTATAGTTTATGAAGACTGACGAGTTTATAGTTTATGAAGACTGACGAGTTTATAGTTTATGAAGACTGACGAGTTTATAGTTTATGAAGACTGACGAGTTTATAGTTTATGAAGACTGACGAGTTTATAGTTTATGAAGACTGACGAGTTTATAGTTTATGAAGACTGACGAGTTTATAGTTTATGAACACTGACGAGTTTATAGTTTATGAAGACTGACGAGTTTATAGTTTATGAAGACTGACGAGTTTATAGTTTATGAAGACTGACGAGTTTATAGTTTATGAAGACTGACGAGTTTATAGTTTATGAAGACTGACGAGTTTATAGTTTATGAAGACTGACGAGTTTATAGTTTATGAACACTGACGAGTTTACAGTTTATGAACACTGACGAGTTTATAGTTTATGAACACTGACGAGTTTACAGTTTATGAAGACTGACGAGTTTATAGTTTATGAAGACTGACGAGTTTATAGTTTATGAAGACTGACGAGTTTATAGTTTATGAAGACTGACGAGTTTATAGTTTATGAAGACTGACGAGTTTATAGTTTATGAAGACTGACGAGTTTACAGTTTATGAACACTGACGAGTTTATAGTTTATGAAGACTGACGAGTTTATAGTTTATGAACACTGACGAGTTTATAGTTTACTGACGAGTTTATAGTTTATGAAGACTGACGAGTTTATAGTGTATGAACACTGACGAGTTTATAGTTTACTGACGAGTTTATAGTGTATGAAGACTGACGAGTTTATAGTTTATGAAGACTGACGAGTTTATAGTTTATGAAGACTGACGAGTTTATAGTTTACTGACGAGTTTATAGTTTATGAACACTGACGAGTTTATAGTTTATGAAGACTGACGAGTTTATAGTTTATGAAGACTGACGAGTTTATAGTTTACTGACGAGTTTATAGTTTATGAACACTGACGAGTTTATAGTTTATGAACACTGACGAGTTTATAGTTTATGAAGACTGACGAGTTTATAGTTTATGAACACTGACGAGTTTATAGTTTATGAAGACTGACGAGTTTATAGTTTATGAACACTGACGAGTTTATAGTTTATGAACACTGACGAGTTTACAGTTTATGAAGACTGACGAGTTTATAGTTTATGAAGACTGACGAGTTTATAGTTTACTGACGAGTTTATAGTTTATGAACACTGACGAGTTTATAGTTTATGAACACTGATGAGTTTATAGTTTATGAAGACTGATGAGTTTATAGTTTATGAAGACTGACGAGTTTATAGTTTATGAAGACTGACGAGTTTATAGTTTATGAACACTGACGAGTTTATAGTTTATGAAGACTGACGAGTTTATAGTTTATGAACACTGACGAGTTTATAGTTTATGAACACTGACGAGTTTATAGTTTATGAACACTGACGAGTTTATAGTTTATGAAGACTGACGAGTTTATAGTTTATGAAGACTGACGAGTTTATAGTTTATGAAGACTGACGAGTTTATAGTTTATGAAGACTGACGAGTTTATAGTTTATGAAGACTGACGAGTTTATAGTTTATGAAGACTGACGAGTTTATAGTTTATGAAGACTGACGAGTTTATAGTTTATGAACACTGACGAGTTTATAGTTTATGAAGACTGACGAGTTTATAGTTTATGAAGACTGACGAGTTTATAGTTTATGAAGACTGACGAGTTTATAGTTTATGAAGACTGACGAGTTTATAGTTTATGAAGACTGACGAGTTTATAGTTTATGAAGACTGACGAGTTTATAGTTTATGAACACTGACGAGTTTATAGTTTATGAAGACTGACGAGTTTATAGTTTATGAAGACTGACGAGTTTATAGTTTATGAACACTGACGAGTTTATAGTTTATGAACACTGACGAGTTTACAGTTTATGAAGACTGACGAGTTTATAGTTTATGAAGACTGACGAGTTTACAGTTTATGAACACTGACGAGTTTATAGTTTATGAAGACTGACGAGTTTATAGTGTATGAAGACTGACGAGTTTACAGTTTATGAAGACTGACGAGTTTATAGTTTATGAAGACTGACGAGTTTACAGTTTATGAACACTGACGAGTTTACAGTTTATGAAGACTGACGAGTTTATAGTTTATGAAGACTGACGAGTTTACAGTTTATGAAGACTGACGAGTTTATAGTTTATGAAGACTGACGAGTTTACAGTTTATGAACACTGACGAGTTTATAGTTTATGAAGACTGACGAGTTTATAGTGTATGAAGACTGACGAGTTTACAGTTTATGAAGACTGACGAGTTTATAGTTTATGAAGACTGACGAGTTTACAGTTTATGAACACTGACGAGTTTACAGTTTATGAAGACTGACGAGTTTATAGTTTATGAAGACTGACGAGTTTAGTTTACTGACGAGTTTATAGTTTATGAAGACTGACGAGTTTATAGTTTACTGACGAGTTTATAGTTTACTGACGAGTTTATAGTTTATGAAGACTGACGAGTTTATAGTTTACTGACGAGTTTATAGTTTACTGACGAGTTTATAGTTTAGTGACGAGTTTATAGTTTATGAAGACTGACGAGTTTATAGTTTACTGACGAGTTTATAGTTTATGAAGACTGACGAGTTTATAGTTTATGAACACTGACGAGTTTACAGTTTATGAACACTGACGAGTTTATAGTTTATGAAGACTGACGAGTTTATAGTGTATGAAGACTGACGAGTTTATAGTTTATGAACACTGACGAGTTTACAGTTTATGAAGACTGACGAGTTTATAGTTTATGAAGACTGACGAGTTTACAGTTTATGAACACTGACGAGTTTACAGTTTATGAAGACTGACGAGTTTATAGTTTATGAAGACTGACGAGTTTATAGTTTATGAAGACTGACGAGTTTATAGTTTATGAAGACTGACGAGTTTATAGTTTATGAAGACTGACGAGTTTATAGTTTATGAAGACTGACGAGTTTATAGTTTACTGACGAGTTTATAGTTTATGAAGACTGACGAGTTTATAGTTTACTGACGAGTTTATAGTTTACTGACGAGTTTATAGTTTATGAAGACTGACGAGTTTATAGTTTACTGACGAGTTTATAGTTTACTGACGAGTTTATAGTTTACTGACGAGTTTATAGTTTATGAAGACTGACGAGTTTATAGTTTATGAACACTGACGAGTTTATAGTTTATGAAGACTGACGAGTTTATAGTTTACTGACGAGTTTATAGTTTATGAAGACTGACGAGTTTATAGTTTATGAACACTGACGAGTTTATAGTTTATGAACACTGACGAGTTTATAGTTTATGAAGACTGACGAGTTTATAGTTTATGAAGACTGACGAGTTTATAGTTTATGAACACTGACGAGTTTATAGTTTATGAAGACTGACGAGTTTATAGTTTATGAAGACTGACGAGTTTATAGTTTATGAAGACTGACAAGTTTATAGTTTACTGACGAGTTTATAGTTTATGAAGACTGACAAGTTTATAGTTTACTGACGAGTTTATAGTTTACTGACGAGTTTATAGTTTATGAAGACTGACGAGTTTATAGTTTACTGACGAGTTTATAGTTTATGAAGACTGACGAGTTTATAGTTTATGAAGACTGACGAGTTTACAGTTTATGAACACTGACGAGTTTATAGTTTATGAACACTGACGAGTTTATAGTTTATGAAGACTGACGAGTTTATAGTTTATGAAGACTGACGAGTTTATAGTTTATGAACACTGACGAGTTTATAGTTTATGAAGACTGACGAGTTTACGGTTTATGAAGACTGTCGAGTTTATAGTTTATGAAGACTGACGAGTTTACGGTTAACGGTGTGTGTGTTTATCATGATCAATAACGGTGTGTGTGTGTTTATCATGATCAATAACGGTGTGTGTTTATCATGATCAATAACGGTGTGTGTTTATCATGATCAATAACGGTGTGTGTTTATCATGATCAATAACGGTGTGTGTGTTTATCATGATCAATAACGGTGTGTGTGTTTATCATGATCAATAACGGTGTGTGTTTATCATGATCAATAACGGTGTGTGTTTATCATGATCAATAACGGTGTGTTTTTATCATGATCAATAACGGTGTGTGTTTATCATGATCAATAACGGTGTGTGTGTGTTTATCATGATCAATAATGGTGTGTGTGTTTATCATGATCAATAACGGTGTGTGTTTATCATGATCAATAATGGTGTGTGTTTATCATGATCAATAACGGTGTGTGTGTTTATCATGATCAATAACGGTGTGTGTTTATCATGATCAATAACGGTGTGTGTTTATCATGATCAATAACGGTGTGTGTTTATCATGATCAATAATGGTGTGTGTTTATCATGATCAATAACGGTGTGTGTTTATCATGATCAATAACGGTGTGTGTTTATCATGATCAATAACGGTGTGTGTGTGTTTATCATGATCAATAATGGTGTGTGTGTGTTTATCATGATCAATAACGGTGTGTGTTTATCATGATCAATAATGGTGTGTGTTTATCATGATCAATAACGGTGTGTGTTTATCATGATCAATAACGGTGTGTGTTTATCATGATCAATAACGGTGTGTGTGTGTTTATCATGATCAATAACGGTGTGTGTGTGTTTATCATGATCAATAACGGTGTGTGTGTGTTTATCATGATCAATAACGGTGTGTGTGTTTATCATGATCAATAACGGTGTGTGTGTTTATCATGATCAATAACGGTGTGTGTTTATCATGATCAATAACGGTGTGTGTTTATCATGATCAATAACGGTGTGTGTTTATCATGATCAATAACGGTGTGTGTGTGTTTATCATGATCAATAATGGTGTGTGTGTTTATCATGATCAATAACGGTGTGTGTTTATCATGATCAATAATGGTGTGTGTTTATCATGATCAATAACGGTGTGTGTGTTTATCATGATCAATAACGGTGTGTGTTTATCATGATCAATAACGGTGTGTGTTTATCATGATCAATAACGGTGTGTGTTTATCATGATCAATAATGGTGTGTGTTTATCATGATCAATAACGGTGTGTGTTTATCATGATCAATAACGGTGTGTGTTTATCATGATCAATAACGGTGTGTGTGTGTTTATCATGATCAATAATGGTGTGTGTGTGTTTATCATGATCAATAACGGTGTGTGTTTATCATGATCAATAATGGTGTGTGTTTATCATGATCAATAACGGTGTGTGTTTATCATGATCAATAACGGTGTGTGTTTATCATGATCAATAACGGTGTGTGTCTGTTTATCATGATCAATAACGGTGTGTGTGTGTTTATCATGATCAATAACGGTGTGTGTGTGTTTATCATGATCAATAACGGTGTGTGTGTTTATCATGATCAATAACGGTGTGTGTGTTTATCATGATCAATAACGGTGTGTGTTTATCATGATCAATAACGGTGTGTGTTTATCTGCAGCAGCAGCAGCATGGATGAGTCGCAGCTGTACAGGTACACACACACACACACACACACTCTCACACACACACACACACACACACACACACACACACACACACACACACACACACACACACACACACACTCACACACACTAACATACACTCACAAATGAACCCTGATGTCATCGTGTCATCTGATCGAGTGTGTGTGTGTGTGTGACGCAGTTCGGGGGACGACGACGTCTCTCTGACCGGAAGTGACTTTGAGTTTCAGCTGAAAACCTCTGGGAGAAAACTGACCTCAACACGGGGCGCAACGGTGAACACAAACACACACACACACACACACACACACACACACACACACACACACACCCCCTCTCTCTCTCTCTCTCCCTATCACACACACACACTCTCACTTTCTCACACACACACACTCACTCTCTCACTCTCACTCACACACACTCACTCTCTCTCTCTCTCTCTCTCTCTCTCCCTATCACACACACACACTCTCACTTTCTCTCTCTCTCTCTCACACACACACACACACACACACACACACACACACACACACACACACACACACACACTCTCTCACTCAAACACACACTCACACACACTCTCTCTCTCTCTCTCTCTCTCTTTCTCTGTCAAACACACACACACATGCATTGTCATGATATACGTGTGTTTGAACTCTTCTGTTTCTCTGAAGTCTCCTCTGGAGGTTCATCCTCGATCAGTCAGCGACTCGAGCTCCAGCCAATCACAGGCTCCGAAGGACAGCCAATCACAGACACCGGAGGGCCACACACACACCTCTGCGTCTCACCTGTACGAGGCTGTGCGGTCGGGCCGTAGTGCACTGCAGGTGAAACACACACACCGAGGGTCACGTGTGTCCGGTGTGTGTGCAGTGTTCAGTGTGTGTGTGTGTGCAGTGTTCAGTGTGTGTGTGTGCAGTGTTCAGTGTGTGTGTGCAGTGTTCAGTGTGTGTTCAGTGTGTGTGTGTGCAGTGTTCAGTGTGTGTGTGCGCAGTGTTCAGTGTGTGTGTGCAGTGTTCAGTGTGTGTGTGTGTGCAGTGTTCAGTGTGTGTGTGCAGTGTTCAGTGTGTGTGTGCAGTGTTCAGTGTGTGTGTGCAGTGTTCAGTGTGTGTGTGTGCAGTGTTCAGTGTGTGTGTGTGTGCAGTGTTCAGTGTGTGTGTGTGCAGTGTTCAGTGTGTGTGTGCATTGTTCAGTGTGTGTTCAGTGTGTGTGTGTGCAGTGTTCAGTGTGTGTGTGCGCAGTGTTCAGTGTGTGTGTGCAGTGTTCAGTGTGTGTGTGCAGTGTTCAGTGTGTGTGTGCAGTGTTCAGTGTGTGTGTGCAGTGTTCAGTGTGTGCAGTGTTCAGTGTGTGCAGTGTTCAGTGTGTGTGCGCAGTGTTCAGTGTGTGTGTGTGCGCAGTGTTCAGTGTGTGTGCGCAGTGTTCAGTTTGTGTGTTCAGTGTGTGTGCAGTGTTCAGTGTGTGTGCAGTGTTCAGTGTGTGTGCAGTGTTCAGTGTGTGTGCAGTGTTCAGTGAGTGTGTGCAGTGTTCAGGGCTTGCAGTGTTCAGGGCGTGCAGTGTTCAGTGTGTGAAGTGTTCAGTGTGTGAAGTGTTCAGTGTGTGTGTGTGTGTGTGTGTGTGTGCAGTGTTCAGTGTGTGAAGTGTTCAGTGTGTGTGTGTGTGTGTGTGTGTGCAATGTTCAGTGTGTGTGTGTGCAGTGTTCAGTGTGTGTGTGCAGTGTTCAGTGTGTGTGTGTGTGCAGTGTTCAGTGTGTGTGTTCAGTGTGTGTGTGCAGTGTTCAGTGTGCGCAGTGTTCAGTGTGGGCAGAGTTCAGTGTGTGCAGTGTGTGTGTGTGCGCAGTGTTCAGTTTGTGTGTTCAGTGTGTGTGCAGTGTTCAGTGTGTGTGCAGTGTTCAGTGTGTGTGCAGTGTTCAGTGTGTGTGCAGTGTTCAGTGTGTGTGCAGTGTTCAGTGTGTGTGCAGTGTTCAGTGTGTGTGCAGTGTTCAGTGTGTGCAGTGTTCAGTGTGTGCAGTGTTCAGTGTGTGTGCGCAGTGTTCAGTGTGTGTGCGCAGTGTGTGTGTGCAGTGTTCAGTGTGTGTGTGTGCAGTGTTCAGTGTGTGTGTGCAGTGTTCAGTGTGTGTGTGTGCAGTGTGTGTGTGCAGTGTTCAGTGTGTGTGCAGTGTTCAGTGTGTGTGTTTGCAGTGTTCAGTGTGTGTGCAGTGTTCAGTGTGTGTGCGCAGTGTTCAGTGTGTGTTTAGTGTGTGTGTGCAGTGTTCAGTGTGTGTGTGCAGTGTTCAGTGTGTGTGTGCAGTGTTCAGTGTGTGTGTGCAGTGTTCAGTGTGTGAAGTGTTCAGTGTGTGAAGTGTTCAGTGTGTGAAGTGTTCAGTGTGTGTGTGTGTGTGCAGTGTTCACTGTGTGTGTGCAGTGTTCAGTATGTGTGTGAAGTGTTCAGTGTGTGAAGTGTTCAGTGTGTGTGTGTGTGTGCGCAGTGTTCTGTGTGTGTGCAGTGTTCAGTGTGTGTGTGCAGTATTCAGTGTGGACAGTGTTCAGTGTGTGAATTGTTCAGTGTGTGTGTGTCAAGTCAAGTCAAGTCACCTTTATTTATATAGCGCTTTTTACAATACAGATTGTATCAAAGCAGCTTCACAGTGATAACATGAAAATAATATAACAGAGTTTGTTTCTAAAAGAAAATTGAGTCAACGTCCACCTTAAGCAAGGCAGATCAATAATATTATTGAATAATAAATGTCCCCAACTAAGCAAGCCAAAAGACAAGGCAACAGTGGCAAGGAACCAAAACTCCATCAGGTGACAGAATGGAGAAAAAAACCTTGGGAGAAACCAGACTCAGTCGGAGGGCCAGTTCTCCTCTGGCCAACGAAGGAACAGTGCATGATTTATGATGTGTGTGTGTGTGCAGTGTTCAGTGAGTGTGTGCAGTGTTCAGTTTGTGTTTGTGTGTGTGTGTGTGTGTGCAGTGTTCAGTGTGTGAAGTGTTCAGTGTGTGTGTGTGTGTGCGCAGTGTTCAGTGTGCAGTGTTCAGTGTGTGTGTGTGCAGTGTTCAGTGTGTGTGTGCAGTGTTCAGTGTGTGTGTGTGCAGTGTTCAGTGTGTGTGTGTGCAGTGTTCAGTGTGTGTGTGCAGTGTTCAGTGTTCAGTGTGTGCAGTGTTCAGTGTGTGCAGTGTTCAGTGTGTGAAGTGTTCATTGTGTGTGAGTGTGTGCAGTGTTCAGTTTGTGTTTGTGTGTGTGTGTGTGTGTGTGCAGTGTTCAGTGTGTGAAGTGTTCAGTGTGTGTGTGTGCAGTGTTCAGTGTGTGTGCAGTGTTCAGTGTGTGTGTGCAGTGTGTGTGTGCAGTGTTCAGTGTGTGTGTGCAGTTTTCAGTGTGTGTGTGCTGTGTTCAGTGTGTGTGTGTGTGCAGTGTTCAGTGTGTGTGTGCAGTGTGTGTGTGCAGTGTTCAGTGTGTGTGTGCAGTTTTCAGTGTGTGTGCAGTGTGTGTGTGCAGTATTCAGTGTGTGTGTTCAGTGATCAGTGTGTGAGCAGTGTTCAGTGTGTGATGTGTTCAGTGTGTGTGTGTGTGTGTGTGTGTGCAGTGTTCAGTGAGTGTGTGCAGTGTTCAGTTTGTGTTTGTGTGTGTGTGCAGTGTTCAGTGTGTGAAGTGTTCACAGTGTTTATGTGCAGTGTTCAGTGTTCAGTGTGTGTGTGTGTGCAGTGTTCAGTGTGTGTGCGCAGTGTTCAGTGTGTGTGTGTGCAGTGTTCAGTGTGTGTGTGCAGTGTTCAGTGTGTGTGCAGTGTTCAGTGTGTGAAGTGTTCACAGTGTTTATGTGCAGTGTTCAGTGTGTGTGTGCAGTGTTCAGTGTGTGTGTGTGAAGTGTTCAGTGTGTGTGTGTGTGTGTGCAGTGTTCAGTGAGTGTGTGCAGTGTTCAGTTTGTGTTTGTGTGTGTGTGCAGTGTTCAGTGTGTGCAGTGTTCAGTGTGTGAAGTGTTCAGTGTGTGTGTGTGTGTGTGTGCAGTGTTCAGTGAGTGTGTGCAGTGTTCAGTTTGTGTTTGTGTGTGTGTGTGTGTGTGCAGTGTTCAGTGTGTGAAGTGTTCAGTGTGTGTGTGTGCAGTGTTCAGTGTGTGTGCAGTGTGTGTGTGTGCAGTGTTCAGTGTGTGTGCAGTGTTCAGTGTGTGTGCGCAGTGTTCAGTGTGTGAAGTGTTCAGTGTGTGTGTGTGCAGTGTTCAGTGTGTGTTTGTGCAGTGTTCAGTGTGTGAAGTGTTCAGTGTGTGTGTGTATGTGTGTGTGTGCAGTGTTCAGTGTGTGTTTAGTGTTCAGTGTGTGTGCGCAGTGTTCAGTGTGTGTGCGCAGTGTTCAGTGTGTGTGTGTGTGTGTGCAGTGTGTGTGTGTGTGTGAGTGTGTGCAGTGTTCAGTTTGTGTGTGTGTGTGTGTGTGCAGTGTTCAGTGTGTGAAGTGTTCAGTGTGTGTGTGTGTGTGTACAGTGTTCAGTGTGTGTGTGTGCAGTGTTCAGTGTGTGTGTGTGCAGTGTTCAGTGTGTGTTTGTGCAGTGTTCAGTGTGTGTGTGTGCAGTGTTCAGTGTGTGTGTTCAGTGTGTGTGTGCAGTGTTCAGTGTGTGTGTGCAGTGTTCAGTGTGTGTTAGAGCTGCACGATTATCACAAAAATCATAATTGCCGATTATTCCCTTGAAATTGTAATTGTGATTATTAATTACGATTATCACAATTTACATTGAATATATATAGGTGTATTATAATACATGTTTACACAAAAATTGTTAACACACATACACACACACACACAAGTACTGCCCCCCTTTACTTAACATACACATCAATTGTAAGAATGACTCATAGTAGATACTACTAATAGATAAACATTAGGACTATGCTA
>NW_027508807.1:305000-315000 GCF_051911475.1 Siphateles boraxobius | reverse complement strand
TGTTTGTTTGTCAGTGTGAGTGTCAGTGTGTGAGTGTCAGTGTGTGTGTGTGTTTGTGTGTGTGTCAGTGTGAGTGTCAGTGTGAGTTTGTGTGTCAGTGTGAGTGTGAGTGAGTGTCAGTATGAGTGTCAGTGTGAGTGTCAGTGTGAGTTTGTGTGTCAGTGTGAGTGCCAGTGTGTGTGTGTGTGTGTGTGTGTGTGTTTGTCAGTGTGTTTGTCAGTGTGAGTGTCAGTGTGAGTGTCAGTGTGAGTTTGTGTGTCAGTGTGAGTGCCAGTGTGAGTGTCATTGTGTGTGTGTGTGTGTGTGTGTGTGTGTGTGTGTGTGTTTGTCAGTGTGAGTGTCAGTGTGTGTGTTTGTCAGTGTGAGTGTCAGTGTGTGTGTGTGTCAGTGTGAGTGTCAGTGTGAGTGTCAGTGTGAGTGTTAGTGTCAGTGTGAGTGTGTTTGTGTGTCAGTGTGAGTGACAGTGTGTGTGTGAGTTAGTGTGTCAGTGTGAGTGTGTGTGTGTGTGTGTGTCAGTGTGAGTGTCAGTGTCAGTGTGAGTGTGTGTGTCCGTGTCAGTGTGAGTTTGTGTGTCAGTGTGAGTTTTTGTGTCAGTGTGAGTGTGTGTGTCAGTGTCAGTGTGAGTGACAGTGTGAGTGTCAGTGTGAGTGTCAGTGTGAGTGTGTGTGTGTGTGTTTGTCAGTGTGAGGGTCTGTGTGTGTGTCAGTGTGAGTTTGTGTGTCAGTGTGAGTGTGAGTGTGTGTGTCCGTGTGAGTGTGAGTGTGTGTGTCAGTGTGAGTGTGTTTGTGTGTCAGTGTGAGTGTCAGTGTGAGTGTGAGTGTGTGTGTGTCAGTGTGAGTGTGTTTGTGTGTCAGTGTGAGTGACAGTGTGAGTGTGTGTGAGTGTGTGTGTGTCAGTGTGAGTGTGTGTGTGAGTTTGTGTGTCAGTGTCAGTGTGAGTGTGTGTGTCAGTGTGAGTGTCAGTGTGAGTGTGTGTGTCAGTGTCAGTGTCTGTGTGAGTGTGTTTGTGTGTCAGTGTGAGTGTCAGTGTGAGTGACAGTGTGAGTGTGTGTGTGTGAGTGTGTCAGTGTCAGTGTGAGTTTGTGTGTCAGTGTCAGTGTGAGTTTGTGTCAGTGTGAGTTTGTGTGTCAGTGTGAGTGTGTGTGTGTGTGTGTCAGTGTGAGTTTGTGTGTCAGTGTGAGTGTGAGTGTCAGTGTGAGTGTCTGTGTGTGTCAGTGTGAGTGTGAGTTTGTGTCAGTGTGTGTGTGTTTGTCAGTGTGAGTGTCAGTGTGTGTGTGTGTGTGTCAGTGTGAGTTTGTGTGTCAGTGTGAGTGTCAGTGTGAGTGTGTGTGTCCGTGTGAGTGTGTGAGTGACAGTGTGAGTGACAGTGTGAGTGTGTGTGTGTCAGTGTGAGTGTGTGTGAGTTTGTGTGTCAGTGTCAGTGTGATTGTGTGTGTCAGTGTGAGTGTGTGTGTCAGTGTGAGTGTCAGTGTGAGTGTCAGTGTGAGTTTGTGTGTCAGTGTGAGTGTCAGTGTGAGTGTCAGTGTGTGTGTGTGTGTGTGTGTGTTTGTCAGTGTGAGTGTCAGTGTGAGTTTGCGTGTCAGTGTGAGTGTCAGTGTGAGTTTGTGTGTGTGTGTGAGTGTCAGTGTGAGTGTGTGTGTGTGAGTGTCAGTGTGAGTGTGAGTGTCAGTGTGAGTGTCAGTGTGAGTTTGTGTGTCAGTGTGAGTGTCAGTGTGAGTGTGAGTATGTGTGTCAGTGTGAGTGTGTGTGTCAGTGTGAGTGTGTGTGTCAGTGTGAGTGTGTGTTTGTGTGTCAGTGTGAGTGTCAGTGTGAGTGTCAGTGTGAGTGTCAGTGTGTGTGCGTCAGTGTGTGTGTCAGTGTGAGTGTCAGTGTGAGTGTCAGTGTGTGTGTCTGTGTGTGTGTCAGTGTGAGTGTCAGTGTGAGTTTGTGTGTCAGTGTGAGTGTCAGTGTGAGTGTCAGTGTGTGTGTTTGTCAGTGTGAGTGTCAGTGTGAGTGTCAGTGTGTGTGTGTGTGTGTCAGTGTGAGTGTCAGTGTGAGTGTCAGTGTGAGTGTCAGTGTGAGTGTCAGTGTGTGTGTCTGTGTGTGTGTCAGTGTGAGTGTGAGTTTGTGCGTCAGTGTGAGTGTCAGTGTCAGTCTGAGTGTCAGTGTGAGTGTCAGTGTGAGTGTCAGTGTGAGTGTCAGTGTGAGTGTCAGTGTGAGTGTCAGTGTGAGTTTGTGTGTCAGTGTGAGTGTCTGTGTGTGTGTGTGTGTGTGTTGTCTGTGTGTGTGTCAGTGTGAGTGTGAGTTTGTGCGTCAGTGTGAGTGTCAGTGTCAGTCTGAGTGTCAGTGTGAGTGTCAGTGTGTGTGTGTGTGTGTGTGAGTGTCAGTGTGAGTGTCAGTGTGAGTGTCAGTGTGAGTGTCAGTGTGAGTGTCAGTGTGAGTTTGTGTGTCAGTGTGAGTGTCTGTGTGTGTGTGTGTGTGTGTGTGTGTGTGTGTGTGTGTGTGTGTGTGTGTGTGTGTCAGTGTGAATGTCAGTGTGAGTGTCAGTGTGTGTGTCTGTGTGTGTGTCAGTGTGTGTGTCAGTGTGTGTGTGAGTGTCAGTGTGAGTGTCAGTGTGAGTTTGTGTGTCAGTGTGAGTGTCAGTGTGAGTGTCAGTGTGAGTGTGAGTGTCAGTGTGAGTGTCAGTGTGAGTGTGAGTGTGAGTTTGTGTGTCAGTGTCAGTGTGAGTGTCAGTCTGAGTGTCAGTGTGAGTGTGAGTGTCAGTGTGAGTGTCAGTGTGAGTGTCAGTGTGAGTGTCAGTGTGAGTGTCAGTGTGAGTGTCAGTGTGAGTGTCAGTGTGTGTGTGTGTATGTGAGTGTCAGTGTGAGTGTCAGTCTGAGTGTCAGTGTGAGTGTCAGTGTGTGTGTCAGTGTGTGTCAGTGTGTGTGTGCATGTGAGTGTCACTGTGAGTGTCAGTGTGAGTGTCAGTGTGTGTGTCAGTGTGTGTCAATGTGAGTGTCAGTGTGTGTGTGTGTGTGTGTCAGTGTGAGTTTGTGTCAGTGTGAGTGTGTTTGTGTGTCAGTGTGAGTGTGTGTGTCAGTGTGAGTGTGTGTGTCTGTGTGTGTGTGTGTGTGTGTGAGTGTGTGTGTGTGTGTGTGTGTGTGTGAGTGTGTGTGTGTGAGTGTGTGTGTCAGTGTGAGTGTGTGTGTCAGTGTCAGTGTGAGTTTGTGTGTCAGTGTGAGTTTGTGTGTCAGTGTCAGTGTGAGTGTCAGTGTGAGTGTGTGTGTCCGTGTGAGTGTGTGTGTCAGTGTGAGTGTGTTTGTGTGTCAGTGTGAGTGTGAGTGACAGAGTGAGTGACAGTGTGAGTGTGTCAGTGTGAGTGTGCGTGTGTGTGTGTGTCAGTGTGAGTGTGTGTGTGAGTTTGTGTGTCAGTGTCAGTGTGGGTGTGTGTGTCAGTGTGAGTGTCAGTGTGAGTGTGTGTGTCAGTGTGAGTGTCAGTTTGAGTGTGTGTGTCAGTGTCAGTGTGAGTTTGTTTGTGTGTCAGTGTGAGTGACAGTGTGAGTGTGTGTGTGTGAGTTTGTGTGTCAGTGTGAGTGTGTGTGTGAGTGTGTCAGTGTGAGTGTCAGTGTGAGTTTGTGTGTCAGTGTCAGTGTGAGTTTGTGTCAGTGTGAGTGTCAGTGTGAGTTTGTGTGTCAGTGTGAGTGTGTGTTTCAGTGTGAGTGTCAGTGTGAGTGTCTGTGTGTGTCAGTGTGAGTTTGTGTGTCAGTGTGAGTGTGAGTTTGTGTGTCAGTGTGAGTGTCAGTGTGAGTGTGATTTTGTGTGTCAGTGTGAATGTCAGTGTGAGTTTGTGTGTCAGTGTGAGTGTCAGTGTGAGTGTCAGTGTGTGTGTCAGTGTGAATGTGTTTGAGTGTCAGTGTGAGTGTTTGTGTGTGTGTCAGTGTGAGTGTCAGTGTGAGTGTCAGTGTGAGTGTCAGTGTGAGTTTGTGTGTCAGTGTGAGTGTCAGTGTGAGTGTCAGTGTGAGTTTGTGTGTATGTGTGTGTGAGTGTCAGTGTGATTGTCAGTGTGTGTGTTTGTGTGTGTGTGTCAGTGTGAGTGTCAGTGTGAGTGTCAGTGTCAGTGTCAGTGTGAGTGTCAGTGTGAGTGTGTGTGTTAGTGTGAGTGTCAGTGTCCGTGTGAGTGTCAGTCTGAGTGTCAGTGTGAGTTTGTGTGTCAGTGTGAGTGTCAGTGTGAGTGTCAGTGTGAATGTCAGTGTGTGTGTGTATGTGAGTGTCAGTGTGTGTGAGTGTCAATATGAGTGTCATTGTGAGTGTGTGTGTGAGTGTGTTTGTGTGTCAGTGTGTGTGTGTGTGTCAGTGTCAGTGTGTGTGTGAGTGTCAGTGTGAGTGTCAGTGTGAGTTTGTGTGTCAGTGTGAGTGTCAGTGTGAGTGTGTGTCAGTGTGAGTGTGTGTGTGTCAGTGTGAGTGTGAGTGTCAGTGTGAGTGTTTGTGTGTGTGAGTGTCAGTGTGAGTGTGAGTGTCAGTGTGAGTGTCAGTGTGAGTGTCAGTGTCAGTGTGAGTGTCAGTGTCAGTCTGAGTGTCAGTGTGAGTGTGAGTGTGAGTGTTTGTCAGTGTGAGTGTCAATGTGAGTGTCAGTGTGTGTGTCAGTGTGAGTGTGAGTTTGTGTGTGAGTGTCAGTGTGAGTGTGTGTCAGTGTGAGTGTCAGTGTGTGTGTCAGTGTGAGTGTGAGTGTCAGTGTGAGTCTGTGTGTGTGAGTGTCAGTGTGAGTGTCAGTGTGAGTGTCAGTCTGAGTGTCATTGTCAGTGTCAGTGTGAGTGTGTGTGTCAGTGTCAGTGTCAGTGTGAGTGTGTGTGTCAGTGTCAGTGTTAGTGTCAGTGTGAGTGTCAGTGTGAATGTCAGTGTGAGTGTGTGTCAGTGTGAGTGTCAGTGTGTGTGTGTGTGAGTGTCAGTGTGAGTATCAGTGTGTGTGTCTGTGAGTGTCAGTGTGAGTGTCAGTGTGAGTTTGAGTGTCAGTGTGAGTGTCAGTGTGAGTTTGTGTGTCAGTGTGAGTGTGAGTGTCAGTGTGAGTGTGTGTATGTGAGTGTCAGTGTGTGTGAGTGTCAATATGAGTGTCATTGTGAGTGTGTGAGTGTGTGTGTGTTTGTGTGTCAGTGTGAGTGTGTGTGTCTGTGAGTGTCAGTGTGTGTGTGTGTGTGTGTCCGTGTGAGTGTCAGTGTGAGTGTCAGTGTGAGTGTGTGTGTGTGTCAGTGTGAGTTTGTGTGTCAGTGTGAGTGTGTGTCAGTGTGAGTGTGTGTGTGTCAGTGTGAGTGCGAGTGTCAGTGTGAGTTGTGTGTGTGTGTGAGTGTCAGTGTGAGTGTCAGTGTGAGTGTGTGTGTGTGTCAGTGTGAGTGTGAGTTTGTGTGTGAGTGTCAGTGTGAGTGTGTGTCAGTGTGAGTGTCAGTGTGAGTGTCAGTGTGTGTGAGTGTCAGTGTGAGTGTGTGTGTGTGAGTGTCAGTGTGAGTGTCAGTCTGAGTGTCAATGAGTGTGTGTGTGAGTGTCAGTGTCAGTGTGAGTGTCAGTCTGAGTGTCAGTGTGAGTGTGTGTCAGTGTGAGTGTCAGTGTGAGTGTCAGTGTGTGTGTCAGTGTGTGTCAGTGTGAGTGTGTGTGTGTGTGAGTGTCAGTGTGAGTGTCAATGTGAGTGTCAATGAGTGTGTGTGTGAGTGTCAGTGTCAGTGTGAGTGTTAGTGTGTGTCAGTGTGAGTGTGTGTGTGTCAGTGTGAGTGCGAGTTACAGTGTGAGTTGTGTGTGTGTGTGAGTGTCAGTGTGAGTGTCAGTGTGAGTGTCAGTGTGTGTGTGTGTCAGTGTGAGTGTGAGTTTGTGTGTGAGTGTCAGTGTGAGTGTGTGTCAGTGTGAGTGTCAGTGTGAGTGTCAGTGTGTGTGTCAGTGTGAGTGTGAGTGTCAGTGTGAGTGTGTGTGAGTGTCAGTGTGAGTGTCAGTCTGAGTGTCATTGTCAGTGTGAGTGTCAGTGTGAGTGTCAGTGTGAATGTCAGTGTGAGTGTGTGTCAGTATGAGTGTCAATGTGAGTGTCAGTGTGAGTGTCAGTGTGTGTGTGTGTGAGTGTCAGTGTGAGTATCAGTGTGTGTGTCAGTGTGAGTTTGTGTGTCAGTGTGAGTGTGAGTGTCAGTGTGAGTGTCAGTGTGAGTGTCAGTGTGAGTGTCAGTGTGAGTTTGTGTGTCAGTGTGAGTGTCAGTGTCAGTGTGAGTGTCAGTGTGAGTGTGTGTCAATGTGAGTGTCAATGTGAGTGTCAGTGTGAGTGTCAGTGTGTGTGTGTGTGTGTGAGTGTCAGTGTGAGTATCAGTGTGTGTGTCAGTGTGAGTTTGTGTGTCAGTGTGAGTGTGAGTGTCAGTGTGAGTGTCAGTGTGAGTGTCAGTGTGAGTTTGAGTGTCAGTGTGAGTGTCAGTGTGAGTTTGTGTGTGAGTGTGAGTGTCAGCGTGAGTGTCAGTGTGAGTGTCAGTGTGAGTGTCAGTGTGAGTTTGTGTGTCAGTGTGAGTGTCAGTGTGAATGAGTGTCAGTGTGAGTGTCAGTGTGAGTGTGTGTGAGTGTGTGTGTGTGTGTGTGTGTCAGTGTGAGTTTGTGTGTCAGTGTGAGTGTCAGTGTGTTTGTGAGTGTGTGTGTGTGTGTGTGTGTGTGTGAGTGTCAGTGTGTGTCAATGTGAGTGTCAGTGTGAGTGTCAGTGTGAGTCTGTGTGTGAGTGTCAGTGTGAGTGTCATTGTCAGTGTGTGTGTCAGTGTGTTTGTGTGTGTGTGTGTGTCAGTGTCAGTGTCAGTGTGAGTGTCAGTGTGAGTGTGTGTGTCAGTGTCAGTGTCAGTCTGAGTGTCAGTGTTAGTGTCAGTGTGAGTGTGTGTCAGTGTGAGTGTCAATGTGAGTGTCAGTGTGTGTGTCAGTGTGTGTCATAGTGTGTGTGTGTGAGTGTCAGTGTGAGTATCAGTGTGTGTGTCAGTGTGTGTGTCAGTGTGAGTATCAGTGTGTGTGTCAGTGTGTGTGTCAGTGTGAGTATCAGTGTGTGTGTCAGTGTGTGTGTCAGTGTGAGTATCAGTGTGTATGTCAGTGTGTGTGTCAGTGTGTGTGAGTGTCAGTGTGAGTATCAGTGTGTGTGTCAGTGTGATTATCAGTGTGTGTGTCAGTGTGTGTGTGTGTGAGTGTCAGTGTGAGTATCAGTGTGAGTGTCAGTGTGAGTGTCAGTGTGAGTTTGAGTGTCAGTGTGAGTTTGTGTGTCAGTGTGAGTGTGAGTGTCAGTGTGAGTGTGTGTATGTGAGTGTCAGTGTGTGTGAGTGTCAATATGAGTGTCATTGTGAGTGTGTGTGTGTGTGAGTGTGAGTGTGTTTGTGTGTCAGTGTGAGTGTGTGTGTCTGTGAGTGTCAGTGTGTGTGTGTGTGTGTCCGTGTGAGTGTCAGTGTGAGTGTCAGTGTGAGTGTGTGTGTGTGTCAGTGTGAGTTTGTGTGTCAGTGTGAGTATGTGTCAGTGTGAGTGTGTGTGTGTCAGTGTGAGTGCGAGTGTCAGTGTGAGTTGTGTGTGTGTGTGTGTGAGTGTCAGTGTGAGTGTCAGTGTGAGTGTGTGTGTGTCAGTGTGAGTGTGAGTTTGTGTGTGAGTGTCAGTGTGAGTGTGTGTCAGTGTGAGTGTCAGTGTGAGTGTCAGTGTGAGTGTCAGTGTGTGTGTCAGTGTGAGTGTGAGTGTGTGTGTGTGAGTGTCAGTGTGAGTGTCAGTCTGAGTGTCATTGTCAGTGTGAGTGTCAATGTGAGTGTCAATGAGTGTGTGTGTGAGTGTCAGTGTCAGTGTGAGTGTCAGTCTGAGTGTCAGTGTGAGTGTGAGTGTGTGTGTGTCAGTGTGAGTGCGAGTTACAGTGTGAGTTGTGTGTGTGTGTGTGAGTGTCAGTGTGAGTGTCAGTGTGAGTGTGTGTGAGTGTCAGTGTGAGTGTGTGTCAGTGTGAGTGTCAGTGTCAGTGTGAGTGTCAGTGTGTGTGTCAGTGTGAGTGTGAGTGTCAGTGTGAGTGTGTGTGTGTGTGTGAGTGTCAGTGTGAGTGTCAGTCTGAGTGTCATTGTCAGTGTGAGTGTCAATGTGAGTGTCAATGAGTGTGTGTGTGAGTGTCAGTGTGAGTGTCAGTGTCAGTGTGAGTGTCAGTGTGAATGTCAGTGTGAGTCTGTGTCAGTATGAGTGTCAATGTGAGTGTCAGTGTGAGTGTCAGTGTGTGTGTGTGTGAGTGTCAGTGTGAGTATCAGTGTGTGTGTCAGTGTGAGTTTGTGTGTCAGTGTGAGTGTGAGTGTCAGTGTGAGTGTCAGTGTGAGTGTCAGTGTGAGTTTGAGTGTCAGTGTGAGTGTCAGTGTGAGTTTGTGTGTCAGTGTGAGTGTGAGTGTCAGTGTGAGTTTGTGTGTCAGTGTGAGTGTGAGTGTCAGTGTGAGTGTCAGTGTGAATGAGTGTCAGTGTGAGTGTCAGTGTGAGTTTGAGTGTCAGTGTGAGTGTGAGTGTCAGTGTGAGTTTGAGTGTCAGTGTGAGTGTCAGTGTGAGTTTGTGTGTCAGTGTGAGTGTCAGTGTGAGTTTGTGTGTCAGTGTGAGTTTGTGTGTCAGTGTGAGTGTGAGTGTCAGTGTGAGTGTCAGTGTGAATGAGTGTCAGTGTGAGTGTGTGTGAGTGTGTGTGTGTGTGTGTGTGTCAGTGTGAGTTTGTGTGTCAGTGTGAGTGTCAGTGTGTTTGTGAGTGTGTGTGTGTGTGTGTGTGAGTGTCAGTGTGAGTGTCAATGTGAGTGTCAGTGTGAGTGTCAGTGTGAGTGTGTGTGTGAGTGTCAGTGTGAGTGTCATTGTCAGTGTGTGTGTCAGTGTGTGTGTGTGTGTGTGTGTGTGTGTGTCAGTGTGAGTGTCAATGTGAGTGTCAGTGTGAGTGTGTGTGTGTGTGTCAGTGTGAGTGTCAGTGTGAGTTAGTGTGTCAGTGTGAGTGTGTGTGAGTGTCAGTGTGTGTGTGTGTGTCAGTGTGAGTGTCAGTGTGTGTCAGTGTGAGTGTCAGTGTGTGTGTGTGTGTCAGTGTGTGTGTCAGTGTGAGTGTGTGTGTGTGTGTGTTTGTCAGTGTGAGTGTGAGTTTGTGTCAGTGTGTGTGTGTGTGTGTGTCAGTGTGAGTGTCAATGTGAGTGTCAGTGTGAGTGTGTGTCAGTGTGAGTGTCAGTGTGAGTTAGTGTGTCAGTGTGAGTGTGAGTGTGTGAGTGTCTGTGTGTGTCAGTGTGCGTGAGTGTGAGTGTCAGTGTGAGTGTCAGTGTGAGTGTCAGTGTGAGTGTGTGTGAGTGTCTGTGTGTGTCAGTGTGAGTGTCAGTGTGAGTGTCAGTGTGTGTGTGTGTCAGTGTGAGTGTCAGTGTGAGTGTCAGTGTGAGTGTCAGTGTGAGTGTGTGTCAGTGTGAGTGTGAGTTTGTGTGTCAGTGTGAGTGTCAGTGTGAGTGTGAGTTTGTGTGTCAGTGTGAGTGTGAGTGTGTGTGTGTGTGTCAGTGTGAGTGTCAGTGTGAGTGTGTGTGTCAGTGTGAGTGTCAGTGTGAGTTAGTGTGTCAGTGTGAGTGTGTGTGAGTGTCTGTGTGTGTCAGTGTGAGTGAGTGTGAGTGTCTGTGTGAGTGTCTGTGTGAGTGTCAGTGTGAGTGTCAGTGTGAGTGTGTGTGAGTGTCTGTGTGTGTCAGTGTGAGTGAGTGTGAGTGTCTGTGTGAGTGTCTGTGTGAGTGTCAGTGTGAGTGTCAGTGTGAGTGTGTGTGAGTGTCTGTGTGTGCCAGAGATGGGGACTCGAGTTTGAGACTCGGACTCGAGTGCGACTTAAGTCGCACACACAGTGACTTCAGACTCGACTTGAGACTCGTCCTCGAAAGACTTCAGACTCGACTCGGACTCGAGCTGCGGGACTCGTGAACAATGTTTATTTTTAGGAAACGTCTGATGAGCACGCTGTTATTCCCCTCCCTCTGACCCGTTACCTAAAACCTGCCTACATAACACGTACTACGTGCGCCCGCGCGGCCACACATGAGAGGACAACAAACAAACATGTC
>NW_027508807.1:290000-297500 GCF_051911475.1 Siphateles boraxobius | reverse complement strand
CTAGTTGCTCCAGAGGCGTGCAAACTCTGACATATACAGCAATTGTAAGTCGCTTTGGATAAAAGCGTCAGCTAAATGAATAAATGTAAAAGTAAAAGACAAAAAAAAATTTCGTTTGATAATGCGATTAGAATGTTCCGTGCGTCACGTTATCAACAGCTTAATTTAAGTGAGCAAAGCATACAGTGATTCACTAGATGTTCATAGAGGCTGTTTCCATAATTATAAGAATTCATACGAACATATTCATCTTAGTTTCTGCCTTTATAAACCCCAATTTGTTCCTTAATTTTGATGCAAGACAAATTCCATGTAATTTCGGATTAAATCTGATCGTATGTGCGTTTCCTAAATGAGGCTCCTGGAGTTCACATACTTCACTGTGTTGATACTTTAACCAGATGAACAGCCTGTGACTATAGATGTGTGTGTATTAAATGTCTTCTGTGTGTGTGTGTGTGTGTGTGTGTGTGTGTGTCAGTATCATGATCACGCTGCGTATCTAGTCGATAGTCTGTGGGAAGTTGCGGGGGCGGAGCTAAAAGACTGGGATCTGATGACATCACTCTTGCTGCAGGAAGGAGGTGAGTGTGTGTGTGTGTGTGTGCGTGTGTGCACTGCAGGAAAGAGGTGAGTGTGTGTGTGTGTGTGTGCACTGCAGGAAGGAGGTGAGTCCGTGTCCAGTGTGTGACTTTAGAGAGCTTTATTCAAACTCGGATGTGTGTGTGTGTGTGTGTGTGTGTGTGCTGCAGGTGTGGAGGACGAGCTGGAGAGTGCGCTGATCGACATCATGATGTGTGCAGTGAGACAGGCAGCCGAGGCCACGCCCCCCCCCTCACGCTCCACCAGGAAGGTGAGACCACACGTGTGTGTGTGTGTGTGTGTGTGTGTGTGTGTGTGTGTGTGTGTAAGACCTTCAGTACAGCAGCTGGATTATTAACATCTTACAAGACTTTAATGTAGGGCTGCAACTAATGATTATTTTGATAATCAATTAATTGGCCAATTATTTCTTTGATTAATCAGATTAACCAGCCCAGGGTAAAGAATTTATCTGGGAAAAGTATGTTATTCCACATCCAGCCCAATGTTGCCATTCAAATGAATGTGCAAATTGAAGGTGTCTAAACATTCAATGTTATACATTATGCACAAAATAGAAACAATGGCTTATAAGTTGCTAAATTAAAGGTGCAGTCTGTAAGAATGACTAATAAAGTTGAAATAGGTTCTGCAGTCGAAATTAAAAAGATGGGAGATCGTGGTTTCTCCCGCCTCCTCGGACTCGGCGCTCACGCGGGTCGCCGGTTTGAGACGTGCAACAGGAACGAGCGCAATGCAGTGCAGAATCACACACCAAAACAATAACAAACATTCCAGCCTGGAAACACACATTTCAGAGAAGTGTTACTCAGAGAAACGAGTGTGTGAATCAGCATGTGTCCTCAATATATGCAAACATATTATGGTATGTTTATGCTTTAGTAGAGTGACAGAGTTACACACAGCACCTTTAACTCTTTCCCTGCCCTGTTTGATCATCATTCTGAATCTGGGTGAAGTCTTTGACAAAAACATGATTTCTTTTTGCTCAAAATATTGCTTTTTAAAGAAACTTGCCCACATTCAAGTGTTGATAAAAAAGGAGTGCATGAATCTAGAATAAAATGTTTTTTGGTTTAAAAGCAGAGGTTCTATTCTTTCTTTTGATATATTGCATGTTCAGATATTTATACAACAAAATATTCTGTAGGCCAACTTTTTTTTCCAAAAACGCTGGTGGGGAAAGAGTTAAAAACTGTGTGAACTGTCATTTCTTCATCCTGTAAATCTAAGAAGCTCCTGCTTTTGATAAATCCACATGTTGTCTTCCCTGTTCAGTGTAACAGCATCGCCTGCCAGTTAAAGCAGAGGCTTCTGCAGTCGCTCACTCTTTCAGATGCATTTTGCCCATAAAACATCGTTATGATGTGTTCTGTTCACAGACACCATTAATCTATAACTTAATCTATAATCAAATTAGTTAAATTACTTAGTTGAATTAATGTCAAATTAGTCGATTGTTTTCAATATCAATTATTTGATGTGCAATCAGCATGATTTCACTTTCAACTCAAAGCTTTTTTTTTTTTCAAAAGAGTTTCTCACACGCTTTGCTCAGTTATCATCTTGGCAAACGCAAACGTGTTTGTGTCTCTGTGTGTGTGTGTGCGTGTGTGTGTGTGTGTGTGTGTGTGTGTGTGTGTGTAGACTGTGACTGCGCGGGAGAAACGTCTGCAGGTCCAGGAACGAAGGCGCATCACTAATCACTTCATCCCTGTGTTTCCTCAGTTACTGGCGAAGGTGAGTCTCCGTCGGATCAGAGCCTTGGGTTAGACCTGACCCTGATCCTGACCCTAACCCTGACCCTAATCCTGACCCTGACCCTGATCCTGACCCTAATCCTGACCCTGACCCTGATCCTGATCCTGACCCTGACCCTAACCCTGACCCTAATCATAATCCTGATCCTGACCCTAACCCTGACCCTAATTATAATCCTGACCCTAATCATAATCCTGATCCTGACCCTAACCCTGACCATAATCCTGACCCTGATCCTGACCCTAACCCTGACCATAATCCTGACTCTGATCCTGATCCTGACCCTGATCTCACATGATAATACCAGGGTTCCTACAAGGTGCTTAAAGTGCTTGAAGTACTTGACTTTGACTTTTTGAAATTGAAGTCCTTGAAAACCCTTGAAAACAACCATATTTTTGAAGAGGTACTTGAAAAGTGCTTGAATTATTAAAGGGATGCACCGATACCGAGCTCATGTACTCGTAAAAATGCTTCGATACCAACAACCGATAGGCTACCAGGCAGCGTGTGTATGCGCGAGCTGATCAGAGGACACCGCGCAGTGGATTGAGCGCGCAGCAGCACAGACACGCGAGCTGGTCGAGCACATCCTTTAAACAGCATCAGTGGAAGGTTTGTAGTTCAGTCGGATGTCAATTGCAAAGAAAATAAAACGAGGCATGTAGCTTATAATTAACGTTAACTGACGAGAGAGAGCGCAGTTCTGTTGAATGCTCTTGATTGTGTTCGTTCACTCAGCACGTGTTATTTGGATGAAAACTTAATCGTATATGTAAGTAAAGTAAAACATGAACTGTTATGAATTATGTATAACGAGTGATTCCCTACATTATTACTGGACGTTTGCAGTCAAGAAGGTCCATGAACGCAAACATCAGCGCGCCCCGCAAACCATGCTCGGTCTTAAAGGGGCAGCAGTCTTATTAACCCACTGCTGTTTAATGTTAATCAAACAATGGATAAATACATTACTCACTGCTCTTGACTAAATAGGTTACCCTTTTCAACTTTACAAAAAGATCCATCTATATTTAATTTTTCCAGTAATGAATAGGCAATTTTTTCACATTTGATTACTTTATTCAAATTTCTGTACCTGTTAGATCTACCCGAAAAACTCTAAAAACACTGTTTATTTCATTTGTAGCCTTTTTTTGTTCTATTGTATTTATTTGTAAGTTGATTATTCGTTCTTATTTTGTTGCTGGCTGCTTACCTTTAATAATGTTTTAAATTCACATTAATTAGGCTGGCAGTTTTTGTTGTAGTATCAAAATTGGATTAAATAATTGATATTTCACTGGTGTCTAAACATTTGTACCACTGACCCAATCCTCAGCACTGACCCAATCCTCAGCACTGACCCAATCCTCCGCACTGACCCAATCCTCCGCACTGCCCCAATCCTCCGCACTGACCCAATCCTCCGCACTGACCCAATCCTCCGCACTGACCCAATCCTCCGCACTGCCCCAATCCTCCGCACTGACCCAATCCTCAGCACTGACCCAATCCTCCGCACTGCCCCAATCCTCCGCACTGCCCCAATCCTCCGCACTGACCCAATCCTCAGCACTGACCCAATCCTCCGCACTGACCCAATCCTCCGCACTGACCCAATCCTCAGCACTGACCCAATCCTCAGCACTGACCCTTCTGGTGCTGCTCTAGCCTAAACATGTGCTGTGCTATTCAATGAAAGATACAATATGATAGAGCAATAGAATGTACAGTAACAGAAGGTCATACAATGCATTTTAGCAGGCTTAATTAAGCATGAAAATAATTTAAAGAAATATATATTTGATGAACAAGCCAATTAGAATTAAGCCAACTAATATGATTTATATTCTTTTGGTTTATCTACTAATACATTTAAAAATTATAAATGCAGTGAAAATTCAGGGATCGGTTACGGTATCGGTATCTCGTTCTGCAAAAAGTGGTATCGGTGCATCCCTAATTCAAAATATTGTGAAGTTTTTGTTGTTGTTGTTGTTGAAAAGATACAGTTGTTTCACACTAAATCAGCGCCGCAGCCCGTCTGAGATATAGAGCTATTTCTCATGGCTATGAGCATGATTTTAAGTATATGATAAGTATAAAGGCCTAACCCAACTTTCATTCTTCAGGACAATCATATATATTAATGGAAGTTTCAATATCCTTTCAATGGTTAAGGGGATTTTCCCATGCCTGACAGCGCCGGTCAATGGATTGACCTCTATGAAGTGAAACATCAGATACCATATATATTTAATATCATATATTTAATATCATATATTTAATAGTAAAAAAATAAAATGAAATAAATAAAAATAATAAGGATATTGTTTGATAAGTGCCGATTGAAGTCCTTGAAATCCCAAAAAGTAGTGCTTGAAAAGTCCTTGAAAGTCCTGGAATTTGACAGTCTGTACAAACCCTGTAATACAGTTTGGATCATCATCACAGATAGAGATCGATCACTGTTTCTGCCTGTTGTAAGATTTAGATCATCTAGCACAGATTTAGCAGGCTAGTGATAGATTACTGCACTCCGTAATGAACCAGTAAAGCACGATCCGTTTGTGTTTTGATGAACTGAAGGCCCTGACACACACACACACACACACTCTTATTGGCTATTCAGTTAAGTGAACAAGTCAGTGCACAAGAATAAAAGCGTGAAGACGCACAGACAGAAGGTTGTTATAACTGAGCAGTCCGGCGTGAGGATGTCTTCATAAAAACATGATCCGCCGGAGTAAAGTGATTATATCTGCAGTCCCAGTTTACTCTTGATTCTGCTGATAAAGATATTTCCCCTCACAGAACACGTGCTAGTGGCCTGTGGTGCGTTTACTGCGTTCAAGACCACAGCTTTTGTCACCGCTAGATCTTAACTGTGTGTGTCGTGGCCTTCAGACTGAGACGTGATGCACTCATTTAACTCAGTGTTTCCTCAGTTCTCTGCAGACGTGGGTAAGATGAGCCGGTTGCTCTCCGCGCCGCTGTTCTTCCAGCTGGAGGTTTACGGCACATCCGGACGCCTGGAGAAAGTAGGAGTTTCTGATCACTGAGAGTATATATATATATACACACACACATGTTGATAAATGTAAATGCCTTGTTCACACATGAACTGCCACTGAATCTGTTGATAAATGACCTTTATAAACTCTTGATGGAATGTGAAAGTTTTAGTATTCGGTTTGAACTCTATGGTAAATGGTAAATGGACTGCATTTATATAGCGCTTTTAACAGACGCAATGGCCACCAAAGCGCATTACATATTGCCTCACATTCACCCATTCACTCACTCATTCATACACCGACGGCGGTGTCAGCCATGCAAGGCGCCACTCAGCTCGTCGGGAGCAGCGGGGGTTAGGTGTCTTGCTCATGGACACCTCGACACTTGGTCAGGTGGAACCGGGGATTGAACCACCAACCTTTCAGTTTGTAGACAACCTACATGAACGACTGAGCCACTGCCGCCCCGCATGTGTACGCCTCTACATGTGTATATGATTCTTACTAGGACTGGTTGTTAAAGATCCCTAACTTTCAGCACAACAATTGAATGGGGATGTCATCTTGGGTGGGGTGAACTTTGGCACAGAACTCACGGTGCCACCAGTGCGACACATCCTCAGTTTTGTGCCCGACCTCATTGGGTGTTTCGGCCACTGATCACAAGACACCCTCCGGCGGGGTTGGCCCACCACGGGTTGATAAGACCTGGGTGTGTGTCGCACGGTGGTGACACCATGCGATCATTTGGCAGCCCATGTTGCGTCCCTACGTTTCAGCCACAGCCAGTGACTGCTCCGTTCCGCTGCAGTGGCAAGTTCTTTGATTGCCCTCCGTTGGGGCTGCCCTCTGATCCCTACTTCCTTTATAAGGAATGTGGTAATTTGGTAATGGTAATTTTAAATGCAACTGGTCACTATTTTATGTCATACACCATTTTTGATCCTCTATTGGCTTTTGTGCAGTTCTTGCGATGTGACATTTAATAGCTAAAAGAAACTACAAATATTGTTAGTCATACAGTATATATGAGATGCATTCAAATAAATAATATTCTTTCATTCGTGTGTGTGTGTGTGTGTGTGTGTGTCAGTGTCTGGATCTGCTGCTGTCTCAGGTGTGTGACATCATGCTGAAGCACCGTGAGGAGTGTGTGCTGGAGGCGTGTGTGCGAGTGTTGTGTGCGCTCTGCAGTGACTGTTACTCGTTCTGTGGGCGTGTGGAGAGAGCCGTCAGCCAGATGCTGGATTCCACCGTGGAGAAGTTCAGCTCGAACCTCACCGAGATCCTGCAGGTACTGAACCTCACTGGAAGAAAACAAAACTAGAGGTATTTCGCTTTTCATGGAGAGAGAGCACGATTGCATACAGAGAAACCTTAAAAGCTGCTATATCTGCTTATTTTTCATCCCTATTAGAAGAAAATAAACACAACCCTAGGTATTTATTTGAAACAGTGGCTAAACTAATGAAAAATAAAGCTTCAAGCCCAGACGTTTCCAAGCAGCACAGCAGTAATGACTTTATTAGAGAGAAAATTATAACTATGCAACCGTCTACTACAGTATCGCATCAGGAAAAAATCGATTCATTCATTGGGAGAGGAAGAAATTTATAATGATTTTATAAGAATTTTAACTTGTTAAATCATCTAAACTGACAACATGTATGTTAGACCCTATCCCGACTAAACTACTGAAAGAGATGCTTCCAGAGGTCATAGATCCTCTTCTTAAAATCATTAATTCATCTTTTTCTCTAGGATACATAGCAAAACCCTTTAAGCTGGCTTTGATTAAACTGCTTGTTAAAAAAACGCAACTTGATCCTACAGAATTAGTCAATTACAGGCCGATCTCGAATCTACCTTTTCTGTCAAAGATAGTAGAAAAGGCAGTATCCTCACAACTGTGTTCCTTTCTTGAAGGAAATGATATCTGCGAGGATTTCCAGTCAGGATTTAGACCGCACCATAGCACTGAGACAGCTGTCATTAGAGTCACAAATGATTTGCTCTTATCATCCGATCGTGGTTGTATCTCTCTATTAGTGTTACTTGATCTTAGTTCTGCATTTGACACCATTGACCACAACATTCTCTTAAATAGACTCAAACA
>NW_027508807.1:262500-280000 GCF_051911475.1 Siphateles boraxobius | reverse complement strand
TCGGTCTTAAAGTGACAGCACACACTTAATATATACATACACTGTTTTCAGTGTTATTGATATTAATAAAACAACAAAATACAGCTTTAACAAAGATGAAACTATATTTAATTTATACAGTGAACAAATAGTGTTATTTTACATTTAGGCTTAATTTCAATTTTTTAATCAGAAAGGGTTTTTAGCACAGGGGGAACACTGCAACATTCCCTCGTTCCTCCTGAAACCTCAGAATGTTGGTAGGTTAGTGTTCTTGGCCAAGAACCTTTAATGTTCTGTGCCAATTGGAGCAAAAAGCACAGCTTCTGTTTAGTTTTAGTTTTTTATTATTGTAGATGTTAATGTTATCTTATGTTCAACAACATAAAGCTTTAAAATTATTCACTTTAAGGGGTCTAAAATAAAGAAAAGAGACATTTTTTTGTTACTCCTGCACTTTATTATACTGAATGTCCTGTGTTTTTTGTTGTTGGTTTTTATTTTGTACTTGAGTGCAGTAAATTTTGGTTGAAAAAATGAGAATCGTGTAAGAGAATCATGATCTCAATTCCCATGGAGAAAAATCGTGATTCACATTTTAGCATGAATCGTGCAGCCCTACTGTAGATGATGATGTCTATGCAATCATGTCCTCATATAATGATGCGGCTGAGGCTGAAAACAGTGCAAGTGTCACCCATGCTCGTGTGTGTGTGTGTGTGTGTGTGTGTGTGTGTGTGTGTGTGTGTGTGTGTGTGTGTGTGTGTGTGTGTGTGTGTGTGTGTGTGTGTGTGTGTGTGTGTGTGTGTGTGTGTGTGTGGTAAACGAAGTCACGCGTCTCTGCCATTCATTTAGAGACACACAGGATTCATATTTATCATATTTAAATAGTCTTTTGGCGGTTTGAAATTCGATTTGATTTGTACTGACCTGCTTTTTATTAATTCATCAAAAACTTGACAAATTGCATGACATTCTGCTTTATACAGTAAATTCCGTTTTTATGACCGGATTCCGCGATTCCGTCTGTGTTTTCTGCATCACGGAGATCTATTATATTGAGGTGTTTTCAGGGTCCGAAATCAACTTTTTGAATTTTTGTGGGCCGGACACCTGCCACGGGGACTGGTAGAGGAAAACATCCACCAGCCAAGCATATTTTTTACCGGCCAAAATAAGAAACAGCCTTTTGGTGTCACAAATACATTCATTTCAGTACATTTAATTGAGATAGGGTATTATGTTGAAGGAATAAGAGTACATAGAAGTCTAAACAGAGCAACAAATAGTAAGACATGGAAGATGTGAGCATGGAACTAGTGCTCATAACAGTACATTTGAAGGTTTTGTAAAACTATCACTTTAACGGAAGTAAAATGTTTTACAGATTAATACTATCAGTTAAACGGTTTAAAAGTAATATATATTTAGCTTTTTTGTTTGTTTACTGCATGGTTAAAAAAAACAGTATATAGCCTATATTTGTTAAATCACAGGGTGCGTAGACACGCGCAACCACACGCGCCTAAAGACATTTCGCTGAGCAAGCATAATGAAGCAAGCGAAATGAAGTAGCTACTGTGTGGGACCATTTCGACAGAAAGGGCGACGAAGTTACCGGTACTTGCAAAATATGCTACGCGGTACTAAAATAAAGCAGTAGGCCTAGTGCAAGTACAATGCAATGGGCTATCACTGGCCAAGCAAACATCCACAAGCCAATGAAAGGCGCTTTCCGAAGTTGGCCACTCTAGCGAGACGTTATCTCTGTATTCCCGGGACATCTGTGCCATCGGAGACCCAGACTAACCATATCATGTAGACATGTTACTTTTTTTAAGTAAAATCTAGACAAGCTGTGGATTGAGGTAGGCCTGCTATTTTTATTTGATGAAAAAAACGTAGTGTGATGAAGAAGAAAAAAAGCATTTTTTTCAAAGCTTCAAACTGATTCAGTGTTTTCTTTTTGTCATCTTAATTTGTTAATTATTTAAGTTAAAGAAATATATTTAGTGTAGATCTATTTTAGGTGTGAAGAAGGTTCACACACGCTTCTAGAGGCACACACACGCAAGGTCTCTCGCTTTCTCCCCCTCAGGCGTGCGCGCGCTACACGGTTTGAAGCGCAGTATGTGCGCGCTCTTTCTCGCTCGCTCTAGATTACGGGAGATTTGAACTAGTTTGCGGGCATCAGGGAGCCACTATCAATATGCGGGAGACTCCCGGAACGTCCGGGAGACTTGGGATGTCTGGAACATTCACCCGCCAGTGTGGCGGATAGCCTTTTGTGATTTAGTCGCCAAACGGAAAATCTACCCGCGTTTGGCGCTTGGCGGGTGTTAATTTCGGCCCCTGGGTGTTTTGCAACTTCAGTGTAGTAAATTATTGCTACTTCAGCAAAGTCTGCTGCTGCCGTAACTCTGAAGCTACGTTCACACCGCCAGCGACTTTGTCGCTGTATGTCGCTAGGCTCTTTACTGTGAAGTCGCTTGTGGGCGTTCGTAGTGCTGTAATGTTATTGGTAGACTGCACGTCTGGCCATATCTATACAAAATACCATCACAAGTGATATATACAACTATACAATTTTAATTTGACTAGGAATTAGGCTCAAAAGAAACAGTATATGCTGTTGGGGGAGTGTTTTTATATTACCACAGCAGTGTTCAGTGGATTAAATAATTTACTAGATTAACGATCGATCAATCAACAAATTAAACTCACTCATACTGTCATAAATTACTAAAACGTCATTCGAATTTGACAAATAATCAATTTTCTTGTCCCTAATAGTCAACACAATGCAGGGGAAACTGTAAAATGAACTGCAGGAGTACTAAACTTGCATCATAAAATTACACCACTCGAACTATAAATGTATGAATTAAACTCACTGAGACTGTCGACAGTTTCTTTTCCATGCATCATTTTATTATATCCATATGTGGTTACAGTCAAATCATATAAAACCGTGGAATCATCCTCGAACTCTTCTGTCTTCCCTGCACTCGAGACGGTGACGTAAGCTCCACTGAAAAGGCTTCTTTCCTATTGGTTGTCGCTCGCGAAAATCGCTTCTCATTTGCATTAAGTTGAAATTTCTCAACTTTTGTCGCTTGTCTCTTGTCGCTTGACACGCCCACATTCTGTCGCCAATGGTCGATGTCGCTCGTGTCGCCGGAAGTCGCCAGCGCTCCATTGAAATGAATGGGATCATGTCGCTTTGTCGCTGCGTGTCGCTGGCGGTGTGAACGGGGCTTGAGAGACAGCTGATGCGTGATCAGTGAAGCGGCTCCAGTCTGCAGTGCAACACTTTCAGTGCCTTCAGCTTTCTGCGTTGATCAACCGGACTCTTGACTCCCAACAAATCCAATGGGCGGGGACATTAGTCTAGTCCACAAAGTGGGGAGTCCTGACAGAGGCGGCTGCGTCAGAGCCAAATATAGCGCATTTCAAAATTAAATTATTTTTACGGTGAATCGGTTTTGATAATGGCCGATACCGATAACCATAAAAAAGGCATAATATCGGAGCCGATAATCGGCCAGGCCGTTAATCGGTCGCCCCCTAATTGACACGTACACACACTCGTACACACACTCACAGACACGCATGCGCACGCATACACTCACAAACATACACACAGACTAACAGACAAATTCATGTAGGCACAGAGAAACACGACATGCATACAGACTTGTGCGCACACACTTAAAAGGGGTAGTTCACTTTTTAAAAAACTTTTGCTGATAATTTACTCACCCCCATGTCATCTAAGATGTCCATGTCTTTCTTTCTTCAGTCGAAAAGAAATTAAGGTTTTTGATGAAAACATTCTAGGATTTTTCTCCATATAATGGACTTCATTGGGGTACCAAATGGTCCAAGGTCCAAATGACAGTTTCAGTGCAGCTTCAAATGGCTTTACACGACACCAGACGATGCATAAGGGTCTTATCTTGCGAAACGATCGGTCATTTCAAAAATAAATAAAAAAGGTTGAAAAAAGGTTGAATGAACGAAATGACTCGGAAAAAAGATTTGTTCATTTTGATGAACGAGTTCGAACAGGAGAGTCACGAACGTGCATCACAGAACAGAGCAAGGCGAGCATTTATGTTTATAAAACTTAAACTTTTTTATTTATTTTTGAAATGACCGATCGTTTCGCAAGATAAGACCCTTATGCATCCTCTGGTGTCGTTTAAAGCCGTTTGAAGCTGCACTGAAACTGTCATTTGGACCTTGGACCGTTTGGTACCCCAATGAAGTCCATTAATTTCTTTTCGACTGAAGAAAGACAGACATGGACGTCTTGGATGACATGGGGGTGAGTAAATTATCAGCAAAAGTTTTTTTAAAAAGTGAACTACTCCTTTAACACTTTAAAAATGCATCTTTCTTCTGAAGCTGTCGTGTTTGATGAAACATTCATACTGAAGTATTTACACACACGTTGTTGATTCACACCCTGCGTTAGAAATGAACTCCTTCATCAGCTGTAATGTGGTGAGCGGTGTGTGTAATGATGATCGTGTGCAGGTGAGGATGAGGATGAAGAGATGAAGATGGCTGATTTGCTGCAGAGGAGGATACAGTTGGCTGGATACTGTAAACTCATCATATACGGCGTCCTGGAGCTCAGAGCCGCCACAGACATACTCAAATACTACAATAAGGTGTGTGTGTGTGTGTGTGTGTGTGTGTGTGTGTTCATCAACACATACATCAGACAATAGTGTCATTATTCAGATCAGATTAGTGTCTCCAAGAATCTAATCTTACATGAGCTTCTGTTCTTGTTTATTTGGTCAGCTTGTGTTCTTCATTGCTTCTGCTTGTATTAGTGTTATTTGTAAGTGGCTTCGGGTAAAAGCACCAATATTTAATGAATCTATTGCGTGTTTTTTCTGTAGTTCTACAGGGATTTCGGTGACATCATCAAAGAGACTCTCAGCAAAACCAAGATGATTAGCTCTGTGGAAAGTGCCAGAACTGTGTGCTTGTGTCTGCAGCAGGTGTGTGTGTTTAATATTTGTGTGAGTGAGTGTGTTAATATTTGTGTTAGAGAGTGTGAGAGGGTGTGTGTGTGAGTATGAGAGGGAGTATGGGTGTAAGTATGTGAGAGTGTATGTGTGTGAGTGAGTGTGTGAGTGTGTGAGTATGTGTAAGAGGAAATATTTGTGAGAGGGAGTATGTGTGAGTGTGAGAGGGAGTATGTGTGAGGATGAGAGGGAGTATGTGTGAGAGTGAGTATGTGTGAGAGTGAGTATGTGTGAGAGTGAGTATGTGTGAGAGTGAGTATGTGTGAGAGTGAGTATGTGTGAGAGTGAGTATGTGTGAGAGTGAGTATGTGTGAGAGTGAGTATGTGTGAGAGTGAGTATGTGAGAGGGAGTATGTGAGAGGGAGTATGTGAGAGGGAGTATGTGAGAGGGAGTATGTGAGAGGGAGTATGTGAGAGGGAGTATGTGTGAGTGAGTATGTGTGAGTGTGAGAGGGAGTGTGTGTGAGTGTGAGAGGGAGTGTGTGTGAGAGGGAGTGTGTGTGAGGATGAGAGGTAGTATGTGTGAGCGTGAGAGGGAGTATGTGTGAGTGAGAGGGAGTATGTGTGAGTGAGAGAGGGAGTATGTGTGAGGATGAGAGGGAGTATGTGTGAGTGTGAGAGGGAGTGTGTGTGAGGATGAGAGGTAGTATGTGTGAGCGTGAGAGGGAGTATGTGTGAGTGAGAGGGAGTATGTGTGAGTGAGAGAGGGAGTATGTGTGAGGATGAGAGGGAGTATGTGTGAGTGTGAGAGGGAGTGTGTGTGAGGATGAGAGGTAGTATGTGTGAGCGTGAGAGGGAGTATGTGTGAGTGAGAGAGGGAGTATGTGTGAGCGTGAGAGAGGGAGTATGTGTGAGTGTGAGAGGGAGTATGTGTGAGTGTGAGAGGGAGTATGTGTGAGTGTGAGAGGGAGTGTGTGTGAGGATGAGAGGTAGTATGTGTGAGTGAGAGGGAGTATGTGTGAGTGAGAGAGGGAGTATGTGTGAGCGTGAGAGGGAGTATGTGTGAGCGTGAGAGGGAGTATGTGTGAGCATGAGAGGGAGTATGTGTGAGTGTGAGAGGGAGTGTGTGTGAGTGTGAGAGGGAGTGTGTGTGAGGATGAGAGGTAGTATGTGTGAGCGTGAGAGGGAGTATGTGTGAGTGAGAGGGAGTGTGTGTGAGCGTGAGAGGGAGTGTGTGTGAGCGTGAGAGGGAGTGTGTGTGAGCGTGAGAGGTAGTATGTGTGAGCGTGAGAGGGAGTGTGTGTGAGGATGAGAGGTAGTATGTGTGAGTGAGAGAGGGAGTATGTGTGAGCGTGAGAGGGAGTATGTGTGAGCGTGAGAGGGAGTGTGTGTGAGCGTGAGAGGGAGTATGTGTGAGTGTGAGAGGGAGTATGTGTGAGCGTGAGAGGGAGTGTGTGTGAGCGTGAGAGGGAGTGTGTGTGAGCGTGAGAGGTAGTATGTGTGAGCGTGAGAGGGAGTGTGTGTGAGGATGAGAGGTAGTATGTGTGAGTGAGAGAGGGAGTATGTGTGAGCGTGAGAGGGAGTATGTGTGAGCGTGAGAGGGAGTGTGTGTGAGCGTGAGAGGGAGTATGTGTGAGCGTGAGAGGGAGTGTGTGTGAGGATGAGAGGTAGTATGTGTGAGTGAGAGAGGGAGTATGTGTGAGCGTGAGAGGGAGTATGTGTGAGCGTGAGAGGGAGTGTGTGTGAGTGTGAGAGGGAGTATGTGTGAGTATGAGAGGGAGTATGTGTGAGGATGAGAGGGAGTGTGTGTGAGTGTGAGAGGGAGTGTGTGTGAGTGTGAGAGGGAGTGTGTGTGAGTGTGAGAGGGAGTGTGTGTGAGTGTGAGGGAGTGTGTGTGAGTTAGACGGAGTATGTGTGAGACTGAGAGGGAGTGTGTGTGAGTGTGGGTGGGAGTATGTGTGAGAGGGAGTATGTGTGAGTGTGAGGGAGTATGTGTGAGTGTTAGAGGGAGTATGTGTGAGTGTGAGAGGGAGTGTGTGTGAGTGTGAGAGGGAGTATGTGTGAGTGTGAGAGGGAGTATGTGTGAGAGGGAGTGTGTGTGAGTGTGAGAGGGAGTGTGTGTGAGTGAGAGGGAGTGTGTGTGAGTGAGAGGGAGTATGTGTGAGAGTGAGAGGGAGTATGTGTGAGTGTTAGAGGGAGTGTGTGTGAGTGTGAGAGGGAGTGTGTGTGAGTGTGGGTGAGTGTGGGAGGGAGTATGTGTGAGAGGGAGTATGTGTGAGTGTTAGAGGGAGTATGTGTGAGTGTGAGAGGGAGTATGTGTGAGTGTTAGAGGGAGTATGTGTGAGTGTGAGAGGGAGTGTGTGTGTGTGTGAGTGAGAGGGACTGTGTGTGAGTGAGAGGGAGTATGTGTGAGAGTGAGAGGGAGTGTGTGTGTGTGTGAGTGAGAGGGACTGTGTGTGAGTGAGAGGGAGTATGTGTGAGAGTGAGAGGGAGTATGTGTGAGTGTTAGAGGGAGTATGTGTGAGTGTTAGAGGGAGTATGTGTGAGTGTGAGAGGGAGTATGTGTGAGAGGGAGTGTGTGTGAGTGTGAGAGGGAGTATGTGTGAGTGTTAGAGGGAGTATGTGTGAGTGTGAGAGGGAGTATGTGTGAGTGTGAGAGGGAGTATTTGTGAGTGTGAGAGGGAGTATGTGTGAGTGTGAGAGGGAGTACGTGTGAGAGGGAGTACGTGTGAGAGGGAGTACGTGTGAGAGGGAGTACGTGTGAGAGGGAGTACGTGTGAGAGGGAGTACGTGTGAGAGGGAGTACGTGTGAGAGGGAGTACGTGTGAGAGGGAGTACGTGTGAGAGGGAGTACGTGTGAGAGGGAGTACGTGTGAGAGGGAGTACGTGTGAGAGGGAGTACGTGTGAGAGGGAGTACGTGTGAGAGGGAGTACGTGTGAGAGGGAGTACGTGTGAGTGTGAGAGGGAGTGTGTGTAAGTGTGAGAGGGAGTGTGTGTGAGTGTGAGAGGGAGTATGTGTGAGAGGGAGTATGTGTGAGTGTTAGAGGGAGTATGTGTGAGTGTGAGAGGGAGTATTTGTGAGTGTGACAGGGAGTATTTGTGAGTGTGAGAGGGAGTACGTGTGAGAGGGAGTATGTGTGAGAGGGAGTGTGTGTGAGTGTGAGAGGGAGTGTGTGTGAGTGAGAGGGAGTGTGTGTGAGTGAGAGGGAGTATGTGTGAGAGTGAGAGGGAGTATGTGTGAGTGTTAGAGGGAGTGTGTGTGAGTGTGAGAGGGAGTGTGTGTGAGTGTGGGTGAGTGTGGGAGGGAGTATGTGTGAGAGGGAGTATGTGTGAGTGTTAGAGGGAGTATGTGTGAGTGTGAGAGGGAGTATGTGTGAGTGTTAGAGGGAGTATGTGTGAGTGTGAGAGGGAGTGTGTGTGTGTGTGAGTGAGAGGGACTGTGTGTGAGTGAGAGGGAGTATGTGTGAGAGTGAGAGGGAGTGTGTGTGTGTGTGAGTGAGAGGGACTGTGTGTGAGTGAGAGGGAGTATGTGTGAGAGTGAGAGGGAGTATGTGTGAGTGTTAGAGGGAGTATGTGTGAGTGTTAGAGGGAGTATGTGTGAGTGTGAGAGGGAGTATGTGTGAGAGGGAGTGTGTGTGAGTGTGAGAGGGAGTATGTGTGAGTGTTAGAGGGAGTATGTGTGAGTGTGAGAGGGAGTATGTGTGAGTGTGAGAGGGAGTATTTGTGAGTGTGAGAGGGAGTATGTGTGAGTGTGAGAGGGAGTACGTGTGAGAGGGAGTACGTGTGAGAGGGAGTACGTGTGAGAGGGAGTACGTGTGAGAGGGAGTACGTGTGAGAGGGAGTACGTGTGAGAGGGAGTACGTGTGAGAGGGAGTACGTGTGAGAGGGAGTACGTGTGAGAGGGAGTACGTGTGAGAGGGAGTACGTGTGAGAGGGAGTACGTGTGAGAGGGAGTACGTGTGAGAGGGAGTACGTGTGAGAGGGAGTACGTGTGAGTGTGAGAGGGAGTGTGTGTAAGTGTGAGAGGGAGTGTGTGTGAGTGTGAGAGGGAGTATGTGTGAGAGGGAGTATGTGTGAGTGTTAGAGGGAGTATGTGTGAGTGTGAGAGGGAGTATTTGTGAGTGTGACAGGGAGTATTTGTGAGTGTGAGAGGGAGTACGTGTGAGAGGGAGTACGTGTGAGAGGGAGTACGTGTGAGAGGGAGTACGTGTGAGAGGGAGTACGTGTGAGAGGGAGTACGTGTGAGAGGGAGTACGTGTGAGAGGGAGTACGTGTGAGAGGGAGTACGTGTGAGAGGGAGTACGTGTGAGTGTGAGAGGGAGTACGTGTGAGTGTGAGAGGGAGTACGTGTGAGTGTGAGAGGGAGTACATGTGAGCGTGAGAGGGAGTACGTTTGAGCGTGAGAGGGAGTACGTGTGAGGGAATACGTGTGAGAGGGAGTACGTGTGAGAGGGAGTACGTGTGAGAGGGAGTACGTGTGAGAGGGAGTACGTGTGAGAGGGAGTACGTGTGAGAGGGAGTACGTGTGAGAGGGAGTACGTGTGAGAGGGAGTACGTGTGAGAGGGAGTACGTGTGAGAGGGAGTACGTGTGAGAGGGAGTACGTGTGAGAGGGAGTACGTGTGAGAGGGAGTACGTGTGAGAGGGAGTACGTGTGAGAGGGAGTACGTGTGAGAGGGAGTACGTGTGAGAGGGAGTACGTGTGAGAGGGAGTACGTGTGAGAGGGAGTACGTGTGAGAGGGAGTACGTGTGAGAGGGAGTACGTGTGAGAGGGAGTACGTGTGAGCGTGAGAGGGAGTACGTGTGAGTGTGAGGGAATACGTGTGAGCGTGAGAGGGAGTACGTGTGAGAGTGAGAGGGAGTACGTTTGAGCGTGAGAGGGAGTACGTGTGAGAGTGAGAGGGAGTACGTTTGAGCGTGAGAGGGAGTACGTGTGAGCGTGAGAGGGAGTACGTGTGAGTGAGAGAGGGAGTACGTGTGAGCGTGAGAGGGAGTACGTGTGAGCGTGAGAGGGAGTACGTGTGAGCGTGAGAGGGAGTACGTGTGAGCGTGAGAGGGAGTACGTGTGAGAGGGAGTATGTGTGTGAGTGTGAGGGTGTGTGAGAGGGAGTGTGTGTGAGAGGGAGTATGTGTGAGTGTGAGAGGGAGTATGTGTGAGTGTGAGGGAGTATGTGTGAGTGTGAGGGAGTATGTGTGAGAGGGAGTATGTGTGAGAGGGAGTGTGTGTGAGCGTGAGAGGGAGTATGTGTGAGCGTGAGAGGGAGTATGTGTGAGCGTGAGAGGGAGTATGTGTGAGCGTGAGAGGGAGTATGTGTGAGCGTGAGAGGGAGTATGTGTGCGCGTGAGAGGGAGTATGTGTGCGCGTGAGAGGGAGTATGTGTGAGTGAGTATGTGTGTGACTGTGAGAGGGAGTATGTGTGAGTGTGAGAGGGAGTATGTGTGAGCGTGAGAGGGAGTATGTGTGAGCGTGAGAGGGAGTATGTGTGAGCGTGAGAGGGAGAATGTGTGAGCGTGAGAGGGAGTATGTGTGAGCGTGAGAGGGAGTATGTGTGAGCGTGAGAGGGAGTATGTGTGAGCGTGAGAGGGAGTATGTGTGAGCGTGAGAGGGAGTATGTGTGAGAGGGAGTGTGTGTGAGTGTGAGAGGGAGTGTGTGTGAGTGTGAGAGGGAGTATGTGTGAGAGGGAGTATGTGTGAGTGTGAGAGGGAGTATGTGTGAGTGTGAGGGAGTATGTGTGAGTGTGAGAGGGAGTATGTGTGTGTGAGAGGGAGTATGTGTGAGTGTGGAGAGGGGGAGTATGTGTGAGAGGGAGTATGTGTGAGTGTGAGAGGGAGTATGTGTGAGTGTGAGAGGGAGTATGTGTGAGTGAGAGGGAGTAGTTGTGAGTGGTGAGAGGGAGTGTGTGTGAGTGAGAGGGAGTATGTTGAGAGGGAGTGTGTGTGAGTGTGAGAGGGAGTATGTGTGAGGGGAGTATGTGTGAGAGGGAGTGTGTGTGAGTGTGAGAGGGAGTATGTGTGAGGATGAGAGGGAGTATGTGTGAGAGGGAGTGTGTGTGAGTGTGAGAGGGAGTATGTGTGAGGATGAGAGGGAGTATGTGTGAGAGGGAGTGTGTGTGAGTGTGAGAGGGAGTATGTGTGAGAGGGAGTGTGTGTGAGTGTGAGAGGGAGTATGTGTGAGGATGAGAGGGAGTATGTGTGAGAGGGAGTGTGTGTGAGTGTGAGAGGGAGTATGTGTGAGTGTGAGAGGGAGTATGTGTGAGTGTGAGAGGGAATATGTGTGTGTGTGAGGGAGTATGTGTGAGTGAGTATGTGTGAGCGAGTATGTGTGTGAGTGTGAGAGGGAGTGAGTGTGAGAGGGAGTATGTCTGAGTGTGACAGGGAGTGTGTGAGTGAGTATGTGTGTGTGAGAATGAGAGGGAGTATGTGTGAGTATGAAAGTGAAAGTATGTGTGAGAGTGAGTGTGTGAGTGAGAGAGTATGTTTGTTAGTGTGTGTAGTTTCAGTCAGCGACCTCTGTATCATCTCTCTTCACTGTGGTGTGTGTGTGTGTGTGTGTGTGTGTGTGTGTGCGTGTGAGGGAGTACGTGTGAGAGGGAGTACGTGTGAGTGTGAGGGAATACGTGTGAGTGTGAGAGGGAGTACGTGTGAGAGTGAGAGGGAGTACGTTTGAGCGTGAGAGGGAGTACGTGTGAGAGTGAGAGGGAGTACGTTTGAGTGTGAGAGGGAGTACGTGTGAGTGTGAGAGGGAGTACGTGTGAGTGAGAGAGGGAGTACGTGTGAGCGTGAGAGGGAGTACGTGTGAGCGTGAGAGGGAGTACGTGTGAGAGGGAGTATGTGTGTGAGTGTGAGGGTGTGTGTGAGAGGGAGTGTGTGTGAGAGGGAGTGTGTGTGAGAGGGAGTGTGTGTGAGAGGGAGTATGTGTGAGTGTGAGAGGGAGTATGTGTGAGTGTGAGGGAGTATGTGTGAGAGGGAGTATGTGTGAGAGGGAGTATGTGTGAGAGGGAGTATGTGTGAGAGGGAGTATGTGTGAGCGTGAGAGGGAGTATGTGTGAGCGTGAGAGGGAGTATGTGTGAGCGTGAGAGGGAGTATGTGTGAGCGTGAGAGGGAGTATGTGTGAGCGTGAGAGGGAGTATGTGTGAGCGTGAGAGGGAGTATGTGTGCGCGTGAGAGGGAGTATGTGTGCGCGTGAGAGGGAGTATGTGTGAGTGAGTATGTGTGTGAGTGTGAGAGGGAGTATGTGTGAGTGTGAGAGGGAGTATGTGTGAGTGTGAGAGGGAGTATGTGTGAGCGTGAGAGGGAGTATGTGTGAGCGTGAGAGGGAGAATGTGTGAGCGTGAGAGGGAGTATGTGTGAGCGTGAGAGGGAGTATGTGTGAGCGTGAGAGGGAGTATGTGTGAGCGTGAGAGGGAGTATGTGTGAGAGGGAGTGTGTGTGAGTGTGAGAGGGAGTGTGTGTGAGTGTGAGAGGGAGTATGTGTGAGAGGGAGTATGTGTGAGTGTGAGAGGGAGTATGTGTGAGTGTGAGGGAGTATGTGTGAGTGTGAGAGGGAGTATGTGTGAGGATGAGAGGGAGTGTGTGTGAGTGTGAGAGGGAGTATGTGTGAGGGAGTATGTGTGAGAGGGAGTATGTGTGAGGATGAGAGGGAGTATGTGTGAGAGGGAGTATGTGTGAGTGTGAGAGGGAGTGTGTGTGAGTGAGAGGGAGTATGTGTGAGAGGGAGTGTGTGTGAGTGTGAGAGGGAGTATGTGTGAGAGGGAGTGTGTGTGAGGATGAGAGGGAGTATGTGTGAGAGGGAGTGTGTGTGAGTGTGAGAGGGAGTATGTGTGAGAGGGAGTGTGTGTGAGTGTGAGAGGGAGTATGTGTGAGAGGGAGTATGTGTGAGAGGGAGTATGTGTGAGGATGAGAGGGAGTATGTGTGAGTGTGAGAGGGAGTATGTGTGAGTGTGAGAGGGAGTATGTGTGAGTGTGAGAGGGAGTATGTGTGAGTGTGAGAGGGAGTGTGTGTGAGTGAGAGGGAGTATGTGTGAGAGGGAGTGTGTGTGAGTGTGAGAGGGAGTATGTGTGAGGATGAGAGGGAGTATGTGTGAGAGGGAGTGTGTGTGAGTGTGAGAGGGAGTATGTGTGAGGATGAGAGGGAGTATGTGTGAGAGGGAGTGTGTGTGAGTGTGAGAGGGAGTATGTGTGAGAGGGAGTGTGTGTGAGTGTGAGAGGGAGTGTGTGTGAGTGTGAGAGGGAGTATGTGTGAGGATGAGAGGGAGTGTGTGTGAGTGTGAGAGGGAGTATGTGTGAGTGTGAGAGGGAGTATGTGTGAGTGTGAGAGGGAGTATGTGTGAGTGTGAGGGAGTATGTGTGAGTGAGTATGTGTGAGCGAGTATGTGTGTGAGTGTGAGAGGGAGTGAGTGTGAGAGGGAGTATGTCTGAGTGTGACAGGGAGTGTGTGAGTGAGTATGTGTGTGTGAGAATGAGAGGGAGTATGTGTGAGTATGAAAGTGAAAGTATGTGTGAGAGTGAGTGTGTGAGTGAGAGAGTATGTTTGTTAGTGTGTGTAGTTTCAGTCAGCGACCTCTGTATCATCTCTCTTCACTGTGGTGTGTGTGTGTGTGTGTGTGTGTGTGTGTGTGTGTGTGTGTGTGTGTGTGTGTGTGCGTGTGAGGGAGTACGTGTGAGAGGGAGTACGTGTGAGTGTGAGGGAATACGTGTGAGTGTGAGAGGGAGTACGTGTGAGAGTGAGAGGGAGTACGTTTGAGCGTGAGAGGGAGTACGTGTGAGAGTGAGAGGGAGTACGTTTGAGTGTGAGAGGGAGTACGTGTGAGTGTGAGAGGGAGTACGTGTGAGTGAGAGAGGGAGTACGTGTGAGCATGAGAGGGAGTACGTGTGAGCGTGAGAGGGAGTACGTGTGAGAGGGAGTATGTGTGTGAGTGTGAGGGTGTGTGTGAGAGGGAGTGTGTGTGAGAGGGAGTGTGTGTGAGAGGGAGTGTGTGTGAGAGGGAGTGTGTGTGAGAGGGAGTATGTGTGAGTGTGAGAGGGAGTATGTGTGAGTGTGAGGGAGTATGTGTGAGAGGGAGTATGTGTGAGAGGGAGTATGTGTGAGCGTGAGAGGGAGTATGTGTGAGCGTGAGAGGGAGTATGTGTGAGCGTGAGAGGGAGTATGTGTGAGCGTGAGAGGGAGTATGTGTGCGCGTGAGAGGGAGTATGTGTGCGCGTGAGAGGGAGTATGTGTGCGCGTGAGAGGGAGTATGTGTGAGTGAGTATGTGTGTGAGTGTGAGAGGGAGTATGTGTGAGTGTGAGAGGGAGTATGTGTGAGTGTGAGAGGGAGTATGTGTGAGCGTGAGAGGGAGTATGTGTGAGCGTGAGAGGGAGTATGTGTGAGCGTGAGAGGGAGTATGTGTGAGCGTGAGAGGGAGTATGTGTGAGCGTGAGAGGGAGTATGTGTGAGCGTGAGAGGGAGTATGTGTGAGCGTGAGAGGGAGTATGTGTGAGCGTGAGAGGGAGTATGTGTGAGCGTGAGAGGGAGTATGTGTGAGCGTGAGAGGGAGTATGTGTGAGAGGGAGTGTGTGTGAGTGTGAGAGGGAGTGTGTGTGAGTGTGAGAGGGAGTATGTGTGAGAGGGAGTATGTGTGAGTGTGAGAGGGAGTATGTGTGAGTGTGAGGGAGTATGTGTGAGTGTGAGAGGGAGTATGTGTGAGGATGAGAGGGAGTGTGTGTGAGTGTGAGAGGGAGTATGTGTGAGGGAGTATGTGTGAGAGGGAGTATGTGTGAGTGTGAGAGGGAGTATGTGTGAGAGGGAGTGTGTGTGAGTGAGAGGGAGTATGTGTGAGAGGGAGTGTGTGTGAGTGTGAGAGGGAGTATGTGTGAGAGGGAGTGTGTGTGAAGATGAGAGGGAGTATGTGTGAGAGGGAGTGTGTGTGAGTGTGAGAGGGAGTATGTGTGAGAGGGAGTGTGTGTGAGTGTGAGAGGGAGTATGTGTGAGAGGGAGTATGTGTGAGAGGGAGTATGTGTGAGAGGGAGTATGTGTGAGGATGAGAGGGAGTATGTGTGAGAGGGAGTATGTGTGAGTGTGAGAGGGAGTATGTGTGAGTGTGAGAGGGAGTATGTGTGAGTGTGAGAGGGAGTATGTGTGAGTGTGAGAGGGAGTGTGTGTGAGTGAGAGGGAGTATGTGTGAGAGGGAGTGTGTGTGAGTGTGAGAGGGAGTATGTGTGAGGATGAGAGGGAGTATGTGTGAGAGGGAGTGTGTGTGAGTGTGAGAGGGAGTATGTGTGAGGATGAGAGGGAGTATGTGTGAGAGGGAGTGTGTGTGAGTGTGAGAGGGAGTATGTGTGAGAGGGAGTGTGTGTGAGTGTGAGAGGGAGTATGTGTGAGGATGAGAGGGAGTATGTGTGAGAGGGAGTGTGTGTGAGTGTGAGAGGGAGTATGTGTGAGTGTGAGAGGGAGTATGTGTGAGTGTGAGAGGGAGTATGTGTGAGTGTGAGGGAGTATGTGTGAGTGAGTATGTGTGAGCGAGTATGTGTGTGAGTGTGAGAGGGAGTGAGTGTGAGAGGGAGTATGTCTGAGTGTGACAGGGAGTGTGTGAGTGAGTATGTGTGTGTGAGAATGAGAGGGAGTATGTGTGAGTATGAAAGTGAAAGTATGTGTGAGAGTGAGTGTGTGAGTGAGAGAGTATGTTTGTTAGTGTGTGTAGTTTCAGTCAGCGACCTCTGTATCATCTCTCTTCACTGTGGTGTGTGTGTGTGTGTGTGTGTGTGTGTGTGTGTGTGTGTGTGTGTGTGTGTGTGAGCAGCTCTTCTCAGGGCTCGAGCAGGACTGTCGTGATGAAGAGATGATGGAGATCAGATCTCTGGCAAAAAAACTGGCGGTGAACTTTAGCATCAACCTGCGTGCCGTCCGCGAGCCGCTGCTGGCGTTACACCAGTGCGTTCATCACCCGCTCACTGGTTTCTCTCTCTCTCACTGGTTTATGTCTCTCTCACTGGTTTATGTCTCTCTCTCACTGGTTTATGTTGTTCTCTCACTGGTTTCTATCGTTCTCTCACTGGTTTCTGTCGTTCTCTCACTGGTTTCTGTCGTTTTATCACTGGTTTCTGTCGTTCTCTCAATGGTTTCTGTCGTTCTCTCACTGGTTTCTGTCGTTCTCTCACTGGTTTCTGTCGTTCTATCACTGGTTTCTGTCGTTCTCTCACTCGTTTCTGTTGTTCTCTCACTGGTTTCTATCGTTCTCTCACTGGTTTCTGTCGTTCTCTCAATGGTTTCTGTCGTTCTCTCACTGGTTTCTATCGTTCTCTCACTGGTTTCTGTCGTTCTCTCACTGGTTTCTGTCGTTTTATCACTGGTTTCTGTCGTTCTCTCAATGGTTTCTGTCGTTCTCTCACTGGTTTCTGTCGTTCTCTCACTGGTTTCTGTCGTTCTATCACTGGTTTCTGTCGTTCTCTCACTCGTTTCTGTTGTTCTCTCACTGGTTTCTATCGTTCTCTCACTGGTTTCTGTCGTTCTCTCAATGGTTTCTGTTGTTCTATCACTGGTTTCTGTTGTTCTCTCACTGGTTTCTGTCGTTCTCTCACTGGTTTGTGTTGTTCTCTCACTGGTTTCTGTCGTTCTATCACTGGTTTCTGTCGTTCTATCACTGGTTTCTGTTGTTCTCACTGGTTTCTGTTGTTCTCTCACTGGTTTCTGTCGTTCTCTCACTGGTTTCTGTTGTTCTCTCACTGGTTTCTGTCGTTCTATAACTGGTTTCTGTCGTTCTCTCACTGGTTTCTGTCGTTCTGTCACTGGTTTCTGTCGTTCTATCACTGGTTTCTGTTGTTCTCTCACTGGTTTCTGTTGTTCTCTCACTGGTGGGTGTCGTTCTATCACTGGTTTCTGTCGTTCTATCACTCGTTTCTGTTGTTCTCTCACTCGTTTCTGTTGTTCTCTCACTGGTGTGTGTCGTTCTATCACTGGTTTCTGTCGTTCTCACTGGTTTCTGTCGTTCTATCACTCGTTTCTGTTGTTCTCTCACTGGTTTCTGTCGTTCTCTCACTGGTTTCTGTCGTTCTCTCACTGGTTTCTGTCGTTCTATCACTGGTTTCTGTCGTTCTATCACTGGTTTCTGTCGTTCTCTCACTGGTTACTGTCGTTCTATCACTGGTTTCTGTCGTTTTTCACTGGTTTCTGTCGTTCTATCACTGGTTTCTGTTGTTCTCTCACTGGTTTCTGTTGTTCTCTCACTGGTGTCTGTCGTTCTATCACTGGTTTCTGTCGTTCTCTCACTGGTTTCTGTCGTTCTATCACTGGTGTCTGTCGTTCTCACTGGTTTCTGTCGTTCTATCACTCGTTTCTGTTGTTCTCTCACTGGTTTCTGTCGTTCTCTCACTGGTTTCTGTCGTTCTCTCACTGGTTTCTGTCGTTCTCTTACTGGTTTCTCTGGTTTGCGTAGGGACGGCATCCACTTTGCTAGTCAAGGGCTTGATAAGGGCGACTTGATGAATCTGAGTTTTCTGGAGATTCTCAGTGAATTCAGTTTCAAACTCCTGCAGCCTGAACGCAAGCATCTGTGAGTAT
>NW_027508807.1:245000-260000 GCF_051911475.1 Siphateles boraxobius | reverse complement strand
GCAGCTGTGATCTCACACACTCGTCGCGACGACATGGACGACGATGATTTCACAGACGAGTATTACACTTTAAACATGCGTTTATATCCATGCTACAAATAGGATGTATAAATGGTGTGTTCAAGTCATGTTGTAAAAATCGAATTTACGAGTTGAACGCACATGAACGCCACAATGGCGTAAATACGAGACACATGGCGGAACACCACAATACTTACAGGTGTTTACAGTGAAGTTAGCGAACCCTGCACAGAATACGGCATTATAATATGTAACGATAAAATTTGCAGTGGCGTAACGCAGCGTAACAAATGTATAAGTCTAACACTAAAGCTGATCTCAGATCAGTGTGTGATTAATCCCTCGTGTGTGTGCGTGTGTGTGACAGGATCCTGAGGAAGAGCGCCAGACAGCGGCTCAGTCTCTCTCACAGCGTCCGCTCGCATCTCAGCGCGTGAGTCTGCACTTCTGAGCAGTGTTTCAGTAACTCTGTGTGTGTGTGTGTGTGTGTGTGTGTGTGTGTGTGTGTGTGTGTGTCTGCTCAGAGACTCGAGAGTGCAGAGCAGTGTTTCAGTAACTGTGTGTGTGTGTGTGTGTGTCTGCTCAGAGACTCGAGAGTGCAGAGCAGTGTTTCAGTAACTGTGTGTGTGTGTGTGTGTGTGTGTGTGTGTGTGTGTGTGCGTGTGTGTGTGTGTGTGTGTCTGCTCAGAGACTCGAGAGTGCAGAGCAGTGTTTCAGTAACTGTGTGTGTGTGTGTGTGTGTGTGTGTGTGTGTCTGCTCAGAGACTCGAGAGTGCAGAGCAGTGTTTCAGTAACTGTGTGTGTGTGTGTGTGTGTGTGTGTGTGTGTCTGCTCAGAGACTCGAGAGTGCAGAGCAGTGTTTCAGTAACTGTGTGTGTGTGTGTGTGTGTGTGTGTGTGTGTGTGTGTGTCTGCTCAGAGACTCGAGAGTGCAGAGCAGTGTTTCAGTAACTGTGTGTGTGTGTGTGTGTGTGTGTGTGTGTGTGTCTGCTCAGAGACTCGAGAGTGCAGAGCAGTGTTTCAGTAACTGTGTGTGTGTGTGTGTGTGTGTGTGTGTCTGCTCAGAGACTCGAGAGTGCAGAGCAGTGTTTCAGTAACTCTGTGTGTGGTGTGTGTGTGTGTGTGTGTGTGTGTGTGTCTGCTCAGAGACTCGAGAGTGCAGAGCAGTGTTTCAGTAACTGTGTGTGTGTGTGTGTGTGCTCAGACTCTCTCTGGCTCAAGAAGACCCTTCAGAGGATGAAGAGGAGCCAGAAATCGAAGATTACGATGATGAAGACTCTGAGATGGGCTTCACTCTGGTGAGTTAAACACACTGATGATGTCATCATCATCTCCATCTTCATCCTCTTCCTCTGTTCCCTCAGCCGTCCACTCACGGCTCCGCCAGCTTCCTGGAGGACCTGTTCCACCGATGACATCATCTCCTGTTCCACTGATGACATCATCTCCTGTTCCACCGATGACGTCATCTACTGTTTCACTGATGACATCACTGATGACGTCATCTCCTGCTTCAATGATGACATCATCTCCTGTTCCACTGATGATGTCATCTCCTGTTTCAATGATGACATCATCTCCTGTTCCACTGATGACATCATCTCCTGTTCCACTGATGATGTCATCTCCTGTTCCACTGATGACATCATCTCCTGTTCCACCGATGACGTCATCTACTGTTTCACTGATGACATCACTGATGACGTCATCTCCTGTTTCAATGATGACTCCATCTTCTGTATCTCCTGTTTCATTGATGACATCATCTCCTGATGTTGGTGTGTGTGTCATTGACCTGATGTTGGTATGTGTGTGTGTCATTGACCTGATGTTGGTGTGTGTGTGTGTCATTGACCTGATGTTGGTGTGTGTGTGTGTGTCATTGACCTGATGTTGGTGTGTGTGTGTCATTGACCTGATGTTGGTGTGTGTGTGTGTGTGTGTGTGTGTGTGTGTGTGTGTGTGTGTGTGTGTGTGTGTGTGTGTGTGTGTGTGTGTGTCATTGACTTGATGTTGGTGTGTGTGTGTGTGTGTGTGTGTGTGTGTCATTGACCTGATGTTGGTGTGTGTGTGTGTGTGTCATTGACTTGATATTGGTGTGTGTGTGTCATTGACTTGATGTTGGTGTGTGTGTGTGTGTGTGTCATTGACCTGATGTTGGTGTGTGTGTGTGTGTGTGTGTGTGTGTGTGTGTGTGTGTGTGTGTCATTGACTTGATATTGGTGTGTGTGTGTCATTGACCTGATGTTGGTGTGTGTGTGTGTGTGTGTGTGTCATTGAGCTGATTGACTGAGAAGAGCAAGAAAACCAAAAGAAAAACCTGTTTGATTTCATGATGTTGTTTAAAGTGTTAAATCAGTTTTCTTTATTATGACTGTTAAAATAAAAGAAATCACATTTATTTCTCTTTTCCGTATGTATTTTTAAATTTCTGATTTACCAGTCAGTTACATTTATTCCTTTCACAGATGCTTTTATTGCATTCGGTGTATTAGTCAGTTTGTAATCAAACACACTAGACCGATATAGAGCAATACAGTCTTCTACACACACACACACACACACACACACACACACACAAACACACAGAGACTGGCTAAACCGACCGTCTGCTAGCTGTCTCGCGTCACCAAGGTCAGATAAATCCCATCACATAGAGGCTCTTTCACCAAGATATCATCATATAGAGACTGTGTCTGTTCCCCGAATTAGGAAATACAAAAAACTTCCAAACCCATTTAAGGTTAAAAATGTAATTGGTGTTCAACAAATAAAAAACAGATATAATACAGATGAGCAAATGATAAAGCTCGGGTTGCTGAATATTCGATCCCTTACTTCAAAAGCACTTATTGTTAATGATATGATTACAGATTATAACCTAGATGTGCTGTGTTTGACAGAAACCTGGCTAAAACCAGACGATTACATTACTTTAAATGAGTCCACCCCGCAAGATTACTGTTATAAACATGAACCTCGTCTGAAAGGCAAAGGAGGATGTAATGTAACACTATCTAGTGCAAATGATAAATCACGTTTGAGATTTGTGCTGGCTACTGTATACAGGCCACCAGGGCACCATAAAGATTTTATCAAAGAATTTGCTGACTTTATATCAGAATTAGTATTGACTGCAGATAAAGTCCTAATTGTTGGTGATTTTAATATACATGTAGATAATGGAAAAGATGCAATGGGATTGGCATTTAAAGACATTATGAACTCTATTGGAGTTAGACAACACGTGTCAGGACCTACTCACTGTCGTAATCATACTCTAGATCTAATATTATCACATGGAATCAATGTTGATGCTGTTGAAATTCTGCAGCAGAGCGACGACATCTCAGATCATTATCTAGTCTCGTGTAAACTTCATTTAGCCAAGGCTGCAAAGCCAACTCCGTGTTACAAATATGTTAGACCTATCAGATTGCTTTATTAATAATCTTCCTGATCAGTTTCATCGTCTCAGCATCCCAGATAGCTTAGAAGAACTCGATATTGCAACAGAAACTTTTAACTCTCTCTTTTCCAGCACTTTAGATACAGTTGCGCTTAAAGAAGATTAAAGAAAATAGTCCAACGCCCATGGTATAACGAGCACACTCACACTCACACACACACACACACACACACACACACACACTCTCTCTCTCTCTCTTTCTTTCTACATGCTACCATTAGGAGATATCATTAGGAAACATGGAATTAGTTTTCACTGTTATGCTGAAGATACTCAGCTCTATATTTCCTCTAAACCTAACGAAACTCACCAATTCACTAAATTAACGGAATGCATAGCTGATATAAAAAATTGGATGACTAGTAATTTCCTACTACTTATTTCTGAAAAAACTGATTCTAATTATTAGACAAAAAATTCCTCACGTAATAACCTAGAATACCGTCTAACACTTGATGCTGCTCTGTCAAGTCCTCGTCGTCGGTTAGGAACCTGTGTGTGTGTGTGTGTGTGTGTGTGTGTGCTTGTGTGTGTGATACCAATCTCTCATTTGGAAGTCACGTGTCTAGTATCTGTAAAACCGCATTTTTTCATCTTAAAAATATATCTAAATTGCGTCATATGCTCTTATTGACAAATGCGGAACAGTTAGTTCATGCGTTCATGACATCAAGGCTAGATTATTGTAATGCTCTACTGGGTGGTTGCCCTGCACGCTTAATAAACAAACTACAGCTAGTTCAAAACGCAGCCGCTAGAGTTCTTACCAGAACCAGGAAGTACGACCATATTAGCCCGGTTCTGTCAACACTGCATTGGGTCCCTATTAAACATCGTATACATTTTAAAATATTGCTGATTACTTACAAAGCACTAAATGGTTTAGCTCCCCAGTACTTGAGCGAGCTCTTAACGCATTATAGTCCTTCACGTCTATTGCGATGTCAAAACTCCGGCCAGTTGATAATACCTAGAATATCTAAATCGACTGCTGGCGGTAGATCCTTTTCCTATTTAGCACCAAAACTCTGGAACAATCTTCCTAACATTGTCCGGGAAGCAGACACAGTCTGTCAGTTCAAAGCTAGACTAAAAACACATCTCTTTGACCTAGCATACACATAACACTCTATAGACTTCTATAATTCAATATTAGGCTGCTTAGATTAGGTCAGCCGGAACTGGGAACACTTCCCTTAAATCCTGATGTACTCGTTACATCATAAGAAGAATGGCATCTACGCTAATTTTAGTGTCTTTGTTTATCCCGAGGTTTTCCCGCAGCCTGCCGGATCCAGGCCGTTTCCAGATCTGACGAAGGACTTTCGCCTGGACCTGATGACAATGCAGTGCTGAAGTGCCAACTAGCCTCTCCCTATGGAGGATCCCTATACCACTCTACAGATAAAGCCTTGTGGAATTTTTCGGTTCGCGTACCTACCCGAAGTGATAAGATAAAATAAAAAATTCTGCATCAAAATTTATAGACAAGACAAGTAGTTTGTTTAGGCATGATTGTAAGGAATTATAAACCTGCGCACATATATTGATACGCACATAACTATAGAATCAATTCTTAATGCGCATGTGAACGCCATCAGCGTCTATCACAGGTTCGCGTTTAAAGTCTGTTTAGAGAGAACGGTGTCGTCTTAGCGGCCCCTAATTTAATAACAAATGATCATTTAGACGGAAGTGAATCAATCAAAACTAACTTTAGCTGGAAAAACCATTTTTCAAGAACCACTATAAACCAAACCAATCTCTGTTACCTTAAATTATATCTTTATCTCTGTAAAGCTGCTTAGGAACAATCTACATTGTTAAAAGCGCTATATAAATGAGGATGACTTCACTTGACACACACACACACTTTACAAATGACAACAGTGACTGCTTTGATTACATTCTGCCTGTTCAGCCTTTCAGATATTAGTTTTGGATTATTAATCCGTATATTAATGATCTGAAAAGCTTCAGGATTCCCACAACCTTTAGCCTGTAGTTCACAGTTCTTAACAGGGTTTTTTATAGAGCTTAACTATGTAGACGTGTGTTCACCACAGGCACATGACATATAAGCAATAACCCAGGCAATAACCCAGGTCTTGAAATCACAGTTTGAAAAAGGAAGTGCAGTCGTTCATCATGCAGTGGCGATTGGCATCAGAGAGTGTGGAGGATCGGATGTGTGTGTATCGTTACGGTGCTGTAAACGAGTTTACCCATTATACAGACTGATCTCATCAGATTTGAAAAATGAAATTGGTTAAAAAAAATTGAAGTAATTGAGGATCTCACTCACTTTCCCTCCAAAGAAGTGATGACCATTTTATGATATGATGTCATTAATTTTTCCCAACTTTCATTTATAAAGGGAAAGGTTTTAAAATAACAGGGTGGACAAGCAAACAACCTTGATTATGAGTCGGGTTCAATTAAATTTTCATTTTATTGTTGGTATTTCTTCCAAATATCGTCTCTCATCCCATGTTTACCGTCTCACATTAATACACATCCACATCAAATAATAACACACTACAATAGACATCACTTGATACAAAATTTTTTTTTGCTAAAATACTCGTAATAATTGAAAAGAATATATACATTAGAGTGAATCTTTACTGATACCTGACTATGTAAAGCTCAGCTGTAGTTTATCAGGGGACTGAGGAGAAATGCTGATCAATCCACTTCAATATGCTTAGAATTCAAGTGGCATTATTTATGACAAAGACAGGTTTATAATTTCTGTTGTTCAACATTTTAAAGCAGCATCATCTTTATTTTGAGACACTGAAGTTGCCAACTTCAGAAAAGAAAAATGCGGGACAATCCTAGTTCTTTACAGACCAACATTACACACAAACCATAGTTTAAAATAATAGCATATATCTGAAGTAGAAAGCTGTGTAACATTATACACTACATTTTAAAGAAAGTAATAGCCTACTTTTATTCAGTAAGGACGCATTAAATAAATCAAAAGTGACAGTAAAGACATTTATAGGAAGATTTCACGTTTTCTTGCGTTGCTGGATGTTGTACTCATGAAAATTAATCATGTTGTTTGAATTCACCAAAACTGATTAGCCGAAATCAAACCCGTCCGGACTGGGACAGGGATTAGCCGTTAGCGCGAGTCCGGATCGAACCGGGAGCGATCAGACAGCAGAGGATTCTGTTCGCAAATCAAACAATGATATGTCCGAAAATAATAATTGGTTCTCAATTTAGAGTTTGTTATTGCTGGTGTGGGCTGTGATTGGATGATGAGCAGTGTCGTGTTGCTGTTGTATGGGTTAGGGTTAGATCAGGGCCTGTTCTTCGTACGTCGCTAACTCAGTTAGGGTTAGATCAGGGCCTGTTCTTCGTACGTCGCTAACTCAGTTAGCTGGATTTGATTGTTGGCGATTTGGCATGATCTTGGATTGTTTGGTTCTTCGACGCTCATCCTGGACTTGCTGTCATAGCAACAGGTGCGCCAGCTTGAACCTGCTCGCGAGCGGCTTATTTCATGTTAACAGGATTAGATCGCGGCTTTTTAAGCGGAGCTGATACGGGAAGTCTTTTAGCACAGCGTGATAGTGTACTTTTTGAGAGATATCATTTTTCTCATGACTCGTGAGGATGTCTTTACATCATTAATTTGTTGGAAACGCATAAATGTTCGACTCGTCGGAGTCAGGCTTTAATAACAGTGCAGGCAAGTTACTATTGCGATTCTTATCCAGATTAGTATTATATCAAATTTTAAAAAGGCAGTTGACTGACTAAAATCTCTTAGATGGTGTGTGACTATGTTCCACATCACAAATATGTCCAGGATCTGTGCATGACTCAAGAATTTTCAGAGATTTATGCACATTATTTGAACGTGTTAAGGAAAAATATAAATATCAAGCTCACTGTATTACATACACGTATGCTTATCCTAACAGAACTGAATTTTTCCATTAATAGGTGATTACAGCAGGATCCTGCTTGGAGACAGGTGTTTTATGACCCATTCCCTGACCCAAACCCCAGACCAGTTACAATGCAGCTCTAGCCAGGACAAGGGCACACTATGAAGTGAACTTTAGCCAACTAAAGTGTCTGAAAAGTCTGAGGGTTGCACCTGACAGGGCCTGTGACATCGCATGGGCCATATTACACAACATAGCCAACATCAGAAAAATATAAAACATTTAATTAAATGTTTAATAAAAGACAAGACAAATATGCTTAGTTCCTTGATTTTTATTTTAATTGTTCTTTGTAAAGAAAAACCAGTGATCAAGTCATCTTTTGCCTGCAAATAATATATATTGTACTCTGTGTGAAATAATATATTAGCACTTACTCCTACTCCTATGAAGCAACTCTATGTGCCAGAGTTTTTTCTTTAAGTTGTCAAGTATTTTCAAAATACTGTTTTCTAGGGGTAAACCTGTCAAACACATGGGTTATGCATCAACAATGAAAAGGAAAAGTACAACACTGCACACCTCTGCATCACTGCTTTGTGCAGACTCTTCTGTAGATGTGGACTCCTGCAACTCATATTAGAAATAATAGGTACTCAAGTGTAAATTAAGTAAAGCTATTTATGCACTTAAAAATACCTGAGAGAGTTTCTTCACTGTCCTGTGCATTGGGGGGGAAATGGGCATTACAAAGTGTTGTACTTTCTTCCCTTTTGATGTAACTTTAGAAAAAGTCCACTTACTGCACATGCTTCAGCCACTTGCTTGGGAACACATAAAAGTGTTGGTGTATTGTTTAATACTGCACAAAAGAGGAAAACACAATTTCATTACAATGAAGTACACTGCGGTTATATGTGATCAATAACTCATGGCAACATATTTTTTTTTACATTAACTATGTAGTTTCACAGTCACACATGTAGACTTCCACAAGTCAAAGCAGTTTATTGCTACTCAAGGTTTAACAGCTGATATGACTGGACAGCCATTTGGATTATAGGCCTACTTCATTTAATCCAGCAACAAATTATTTTACAGTGTACTAGGATCATTTAAAGTTGATTTCCCAGCAGTGAAGGTGTTGTGCTCCTGGCCTCTGGCTGTGTGTCTGAGTAAGAGCTGAACACAGGGATGCCCTCCACAAGGTTCACATTTAACCCAAGCGCCAGCTCTTCTGCTGGGTATAATGTGGAGTGCAGGACCACCACCTGTTTGTTTCTTTTCTTTCTTTTCTCAGCCTTTTTCTTGGTTGCTTTTATAAACAGGCAAACATTTATTAACAGTGCCTTTTTAAAAGAGACTAGTATAAGTAGTCCAAATTACTATTATGTAGAATATTCTAGTACTTCACTTTTACTTGTTCCCATGTTCTAGTAGTGGATGGTGACTCTGACATTACAATGAACAAAGTTATTAATTATTTAGAAATTATTAAAATATCAAAATATATACTTTAATAAGTGATAAAAACATCTTCAACAGCCAGCCCTCTCTCCTGGCTTTTGCACACTTTGAAGTGTTCCCTGGTGTTTTAATTATGTTTTCAAATTCTGCATATCCTTCAAGCAATAACTCTTGCTCTTCTGTGGAGAAACACTGAGCGCGCTCTCGGCCCCGGTGAGCAGCCAATAGCAGCGTTGCTGATCAATGTTTCTACTATCGATACATATCCCCTTTTAACCCAGCGCATGAACGCGCAATTATCTCAGATAACCCAATCCAGCTATACTAATCATAACCGGCAGGAGTGTTCGAAGAACCTAATTCGCCGGATCATGATGAGCACGATGATATTATCTTGGATGTCTCGTTTGATCTCGGATGCAACGTACGAAGAACGAGCCCCAGATTAGCACTCAATAAACGGAACAAGTGCGTTCCCGTACGGGACAAATAAATTAGGCCCAATAATCGGGACGTCCCGGCTAATTCGGGACAGTTGGCAACCCTGCGTCCTCCATAAAAAGCAAAAACAACCATTACACATTCATACTATACAGATACTCAATATTTGATCATATTTTATGATTTGTAGATTCCATTTTACAGAGCAATCTTCCAGGTGTCGCCAACGCGGGGCGTTTTCGAGGCACAATCATCGGTTCAATTGATTCTGAGTTTCGAACAGCTTTGTTTCTCCCATCACTCATCATTCCGTGTCCATAATGTTGTTCAAATATCATATATCATAATAGCCCTCCCGGGCTCGTGCTTTTTTTACCGCCGTTTCAAAGCGCAAAGCTATTGGTCCTTCCGCTCACATGACACACTACGTTTGTAAGATTTTCGCGCCACAAGCGCAGCCCCGCCCCCGCGCACACCCAGACGCGCTCTGATTGGTGGAGAGCGCCAGCAGACTCGCGCCAGTTTTCGCAGCTGTCCTCGAGGTCCTGTTGCGTCTTTAGTCTCTGAAAGCGTTTCCTAAGCGACATATTCACATATTTATCTTAGAGACGTAATTATTCACATTCCGCTATAAACATGGCACCAAAGGATTATATGGCGGAAAAAGGTAAGTTGGGAAATTTACTTCTGGCGCACATTTAACATTAGATTTGTGAAGAACTCTTCACTGTTTCTGAGTTTCGGACACGGATCAAAGTTCGACGGAATGAAAGTAGAATAAAGTCGCATATGAATCATTTATATCTGAACTCGAGCGGAATATGTATGTTTTTTACATGTGTGCGATGATTCGTTGTTTGTGTAAAAGCAGGTTTAACTTAGTTTTATTGTCACTCGCGGCGGCCGCGCGACTTGCGCGCGCATGTGCTGAAGTGCCCGGATGAAATTTTGGAACAAAGAGCGGCGGCGCGCGCAGAGCACGTGCTCGCTCCCGACATTGCCTTTTCCCAATCTAAAGTTTAACAGACCGTCCAGAATCACGTGTGTCTGTTTATTCCGATCGGTCGCTACTGTATTGTCGTAGAGTCGCTTTAAAGCACGATGTGAAAGTTTACTCTGAACGTGTAAAACGGGGCCGCGTGACCCTAACCGACACCAGAGCCACGGCCCGATGAAGATGACATTGATGAAGAAGATTAGATTATGCTGATGATGATGAGCTCAGAGTTCGGTCCGGACGGGTCTAGTTTGTGAAGCGCGGAGGGATCGCGGAAGCGCGTGGCTGTAGTCGTGCACGAGGACCATGTGCTGCTTTGTTTACAACAACACCAGTCGTCGAGTGTCGTTATGCGCGCGTCAGTTATATCGAGAACGCTGATGGCAGCGATGTCGCGCGCGTTGGACTCGAGTCACGATGCGACTGATCGACACGACATTAACATGATGTTTTGCTCGAGTCACTATGAGGCTGTTTGGTCGCGTCGGTCATTTGCGCGCAGTTTCACTTCATTTACCTCCGTCTTCTCTTCTGAAGTTAATAGTAAATGTTTAAAGCGGAAACAAAGTTCGAAGAGTGTATCATGAGTTTTGGACATTAAAGCCCTTTTGTTTCGACTGCTCTTCTGCTTTTACTTCGTTTGTTTACGAACACGAACCACGTGACTGATGTGTTTGTGCACTGCTGGTCGCGCGCTCATCTGAAACTTTCCCTGCACGTGCACAAACTCTCACACGCACTGCTTTCCTCGGGTGTGTGTGTGTGTGATCGTGGTTTTCTGTGTGTCCAGAGAAGTGCAAGCGCTTCCTGCAGGAGTTCTACAGCGAGGATGAGTCCGGGAAGAAGATCTTCAAATACGGCGCTCAGCTGGTGAGATCCTACAGTTCCAGCAGACTAGCTTCATCAGTGTGTGTGTGAGACTCCGGCTCACCTGTGTGTGTGTGTGTGCAGGTGTCGCTGGCCCACCGAGAGCAGGTGGCGTTGCTGGTGGATCTGGACGACGTGGCGGAGGAAGACCCTGAGCTGGTGGAGAGTGTGTGTGAGAACGGCAAACGCTACGTAGGACTGTTTGCGGACGCGGTTCACGAGCTGCTGCCGGAGTACAGAGAGCGAGAGGTGTGTGTGTGTGTGTGTGTGTGTGAGATCTGCCAGTACATTCACTGATTGCAGAGAGTGTCTGTAGAGTAAACTCATTAACGCTTGTGGGCAAGTGCAGTTTTGAAGCAGCGAGTGAAAGAGAATTTTACTTGCACGACCGGACAATCAGCCTGATTAAAACGTCAATAACAAAAAATAACTACGGAATCACCAAAACGCGAGAATGATTCTGCATTCATTTAGTGTAAGTGGCGATCTATAGTGAATGATAATGTACCGATGGTAACATGGTTGTGCTGTTGAGGCTCTCACAAGGAGAAATTTAAACAAATGAGCCAGCACACACACAGAAACTCGCTAGGCATACTGCGTTAAACATTAAAAATGTGGATTTTTTATATTTATAACATATGATACAGTTAAGCATCATCACACGATCAGGAGTGCTGAATACCATCACGATTGTGCATCTCACAGCAACACTCGGCCATGTTTCATTACGGAATGATTCAGCGTTTTGAACGAATCAGTTAAGTCAAAGATTCAATGAATCATTCATAAACATCCGTCTCATTCCTGAACGAATCAGCCGTTTGAATGAATGATTCAGTGATTCGCTCATTAAAGGGTTAGTTCACCCAAAAATGAAAATTAAGTCATTAATTACTCACCCCCATGCTGTACCAACCCCGTAAGACCTTCGTTCATCTTCGGAACACAAATGAAGATATTTTTGATTAAATCTGAGAGGTGGATCACTGCTACATAGGCTGCCAGAGGGAATGAAACTTGACGGCCCAGAAAGTCATTAAAGAACATGTTTAAATAATCCATGTGCCTACAGTGGCTCAACTATAAGTTTATCAAGCGACGAGAATACTTTTTTCCCGAAAAAAAAACATAATAACGACTTTATTCGACTATTCCTTTTCTTCCTTGTGGGCCTGAGACGAGAGTTCAAGAGATTTCCACGACGCATGCGCGAGAACTGAACAAGAAGTATTAGAAGAAGAACGTCCTCTTCTCAGTTCTCGCGCATGCGTCGTGGAAATCTCTTGAACTCTCGTCTCAGGCCCACAAGGAAGAAAAGGAATAGTCGAATAAAGTCGTTATTATGTTTTTTTTTCGGGAAAAAAGTATTCTCGTCGCTTGATAAACTTATAGTTCAGCCACTGTAGGCACATGGAATATTTAAACATGTTCTTTAATGACTTTCTGGGCCGTCAAGTTTCATTCCCTCTGGCAGCCTATGTAGCAGTGATCCACCTCTCAGATTTAATCAAAAATATCTTCATTTGTGTTCCGAAGATGAACGAAGGTCTTACGGGGTTGGTACAGCATGGGGGTGAGTAATTAATGACTTAATTTTCATTTTTGGGTGAACTAACCCTTTAAGACGATTCCCTGCCGCCACCTACAGACAGTTTAGCTTTGTGCTTAAAAAATTAATTATTTCTTATTTGTATGTTAATTTTTTTTATAAACAAATCTCATTGAAATATTAAAACAGCATTAAATAATGCTGTGTAAAACACCCAAAAAATTGAGAAATTCCTGGACAAGCAACTTTTTTACTCGGACAAGTGAACAACGATTGACTTGCACGAGCACGCGAGGGTCTGATGAGCCCTAGCTGGCGATACGCCGTATGAAAGGCTAAACATGCGAACTCTGACCATAATAGAGATCATTATAAACTCTAGTCTATAACGAGTGTGTTCAGCTTTATCCGCATGAGCTCTATCTGTAGAGTGCTGGTGTGTGTGTGTGTGTAACTGATAGAGTGTGTGTTCTATAGGTGGTGGCGAAAGACGCCTTGGACGTTTACATCGAGCACCGGCTGATGATGGAGACCAGGGGTCGCGACCCCGCAGACACTCATGACTCAAGGAACCAGTATCCGCCTGAACTCATGCGCAGATTGTGAGTGACTAACACACACACACACTCACTCACACACACTCCTCACTCACCGCTCATGAATGTGTGTGTGTGTGTCAGTGAGGTGTACTTCCGGCCTCCCTCTACGCTGAAGCCGAGGGTTGTGCGCGACGTGAAGGCCGACAGCATCGGTCAGCTGGTCACCGTCAGAGGGATCGTCACCAGAGCCACCGAGGTCAAGCCCATGATGGCCGTCGCCACGTACACATGTGACCAGTGCGGCGCAGAGACATACCAGCCGGTGAGTGTGTGTGTGTGTGAGAGTGTCAAGTCACCTTTATTTATACAGCGCTTTTAACAATATAGAGTTTCACAGCAGCTTTACAGTGATAATAGGAGATTACAGTAACAGAGATTGTTTTGGCTTTACAGCAGATCTAGAATAAAGTTATTGTCCAGCTAAAGTTAATTTTGATTGATTCACTTCCGTCCCAACGATCATTAGTTATTAACGCTTACCCGAAACTATGCTAACAGAAAGCCAGAGCAAATTACAGTGCCTGACATCGTACTTGCGAGTTCACACACCTCTTTAATTTTAGTGATCTCCGACTGGTGAAGTCGAACATCATTAGTGCCGACGTGAATAATAATCTTAGAGAATTAGCATTAGCCAGCACTTTTAAATTTGCTTTGATATCAGGCGCTCTGGCTCCCGGCAAACATGTGACTATGGTGGCTGGTGTCTCTATTTTCACGTTCCGTGTAATAGAATCACCAATTACTAGGGCCCATTCAACAGGATTCTCAGTGGGTGTTTCACTGAGTGGGGAGAATCTGTTTAATGTTGTAATCGGAACGGAAGACGGGTGTTTTGTCCCGCGACTACAAGTCTGGGTCTCATCGTCACCCAGTCGCGCTGCTGCACGGGCTCTACTTCAGCCGGAACCGAACAATGTACAGTGTTCTCTAAGCTAGTCGCATCCAAAGTAGTATCTAAAGCTCTTGCACTCTTACTGTCCTCGATTAAAGTTTGGATGTGTCTCTAGTTCTGAAATCTTCTCCGTCAGCCTGACTGTCTCTCAGCATTTATCACATGCAAAAGGCCTCATTATGCTTCTGCGTCAACTCCACGCCGTCACTCCTACGGCGTCGTGGCCATTTTATGGTTCTGCGTCAGGTTGCGTTGCATTGCGGTGCATCTGACCAATCACAGCCCTTGGGGTCTGCGTCTCCTCGACGCGTAGTTACAATTTTTTGGAGGTGCACGTCGAGCTACGGCGGAGGGGTTCGCGGCGACGCAGAGGGGTCTGCGGGGGTACGCCGTCGATTCGACGCAGAAGCATAAAACAGGCTTAAATCCTTCAATGCTGACAGAGAATGCTCTACTATACATGTGACACGAGCAAGTGACAATAACAGAAGACATTACTCACCGTGTCTGTTGACCGATTCTACTAACTTTAGTTGCTTGACAGACTCGTAAAAGGCGCGAGCGAGGGGAAAAAAAAGACGGCAAGCACGGATGGCAGGTTAACAAGGCTTGCGAGATACTAGCGTGTTGTGCTAGCAATGTCAGATTAATGTGATATTCATCAACATATATTAGTTTAATATTGCCTAAGTTAAATTTAGCAAATAAGAACAGCAAGAAATGATAGTAAATAGAGATTCAAAACAGAAAGCTATACGGAGCTTACAGAGACAGACCAGCAG
>NW_027508807.1:180000-227500 GCF_051911475.1 Siphateles boraxobius | reverse complement strand
CTGGTGTTGAGAGGCCGAGACTTGGGCAGTTGCTGGATTTCCCAGAAGGCATTGCACTTGTCTCGGTCTGACAGTGCCGGCACAGCTCGTCCGTTTGCTGAAGGACACCTGCGGTTGGAAATCATGTTTTTTAAGGAACATGTGGTTCCTTTATTCACGTGTGTGTGTGTGTGTGTTCAGGCTCGTCTGCGGATGGTGGATGTCGTAGAGAAGGAGGATGTTAACGAGGCGATGCGACTGATGGAGATGAGCAAAGACTCACTGCAGGCCGACAAGACCAGCAACACCAGGTACACAGACCTTTCACCTGTACTCCACCTCTACTCCATCTGTACTTCATCTCTACTCCATCTGTACTCCACCTCTACTCCATCTGTACTTCATCTGTACTCCATCTGTGCTCCACCTCTACTCCATCTGTACTCCACCTCTACTCCATCTGTACTCCACCTCTACTCCATCTGTACTCCACCTCTACTCAATCTGTACTCCACCTCTACTCCATCTGTACTTCACCTCTGCTCCATCTGTACTCCACTTCTACTCCATCTGTACTTCACCTCTACTCCATCTGTACTCCACCTCTACTCCATCTGTACTCCACTTCTACTCCATCTGTACTTCACCTCTACTCAATCTGTACTCCACCTCTACTCCATCTGTACTTCTACTCCATCTGTACTTCACCTCTACTCCATCTGTACTTCACCTCTACTCCATCTGTTCTCCACCTCTACTCCATCTGTACTTCACCTCTACTCCATCTGTACTCCACCTCTACTCCATATGTACTTCACCTCTACTCCATCTGTACTTCACCTCTACTCCATCTGTACTCCATCTGTTCTCCACCTCTACTCCATCTGTACTCCACCTCTACTTCATCTGTACTCCACCTCTACTCCATCTGTACTCCACCTGTACTTTACCTCTACTCCATCTGTACTTCACCTCTACTCCATCTGTACTTCACCTCTACTCCATCTGTACTCCACCTCTACTCCATCTGTACTCCACCTCTACTCCATCTGTACTTCACCTCTACTCCATCTGTTCTCCACCTCTACTCCATCTGTACTTCACCTCTACTCCATCTGTACTCCACCTGTACTTCACCTCTACTCCATCTGTACTCCACCTCTACTCAATCTGTACTCCACCTGTACTTCACCTCTACTCCACCTGTACTTCACCTCTACTCCATCTGTACTCCACCTGTACTTCACCTCTACTCCATCTGTACTCCACCTCTACTCCATCTGTACTCCACCTGTACTTCACCTCTACTCCATCTGTACTCCACCTCTACTCAATCTGTACTCCACCTCTACTCCATCTGTACTCCACCTCTACTTCATCTGTACTCCACCTCTACTCAATCTGTACTCCATCTGTACTTCACCTCTACTCCATCTGTACTTCACCTCTACTTCATCTGTACTCCACCTCTACTCAATCTGTACTCCACCTCTACTCAATCTGTACTCCACCTCTACTCCATCTGTACTCCACCTCTACTCAATCTGTACTCCACCTGTACTCAATCTGTACTCCACCTCTACTCAATCTGTACTCCACCTCTACTCCATCTGTACTCAACCTCTACTCAATCTGTACTCCACCTGTACTCAATCTGTACTCCACCTGTACTTCACCTCTACTCCATCTGTACTCCATCTGTACTCCATCTGTACTTCATCTCTACTCCATCTGTACTTCATCTCTACTCAATCTGTACTCCACCTCTACTCCATCTGTACTCCACCTCTACTCAATCTGTACTCCACCTCTACTCCATCTGTACTCCACCTCTACTCAATCTGTACTCCACCTGTACTCAATCTGTACTTCATCTCTACTCCATCTGTACTTCATCTCTACTCCATCTGTACTCCACCTCTACTCAATCTGTACTCCACCTCTACTCCATCTGTACTCCACCTCTACTCCACCTCTACTCAATCTGTACTCCACCTGTACTCAATCTGTACTCCACCTCTACTCCATCTGTACTCCACCTCTACTCCATCTGTACTCCACCTCTACTCCATCTGTACTCAACCTCTACTCAATCTGTACTTCACCTCTACTCCATCTGTACTCCACCTCTACTCAATCTGTACTCCACCTCTACTCAATCTGTACTCCACCTCTACTCCATCTGTACTCAACCTCTACTCAATCTGTACTTCACCTCTACTCCATCTGTACTCCACCTCTACTCAATCTGTACTCCACCTCTACTTCATCTGTACTCCACCTCTACTCCATCTGTACTCAACCTCTACTCAACCTCTACTCAATCTGTACTCCACCTGTACTCAATCTGTACTTCACCTCTACTCCATCTGTACTTCATCTGTACTCCATCTGTACTTCATCTCTACTCCATCTGTACTTCATCTCTACTCCATCTGTACTTCATCTCTACTCCATCTGTACTTCATCTCTACTCCATCTGTACTTCTACTCCATCTTTACTCCATCTGTACTTCACCTCTACTCCATATGTACTCCACCTCTACTCAATCTGTACTCCACCTCTACTCCATCTGTACTCCACCTCTACTCCACCTCTACTCAATCTGTACTCCACCTGTACTCAATCTGTACTCCACCTCTACTCCATCTGTACTCCACCTCTACTCCATCTGTACTCCACCTCTACTCCATCTGTACTCAACCTCTACTCAATCTGTACTTCACCTCTACTCCATCTGTACTCCACCTCTACTCAATCTGTACTCCACCTCTACTCAATCTGTACTCCACCTCTACTCCATCTGTACTCAACCTCTACTCAATCTGTACTTCACCTCTACTCCATCTGTACTCCACCTCTACTCAATCTGTACTCCACCTCTACTTCATCTGTACTCCACCTCTACTCCATCTGTACTCAACCTCTACTCAACCTCTACTCAATCTGTACTCCACCTGTACTCAATCTGTACTTCACCTCTACTCCATCTGTACTTCATCTGTACTCCATCTGTACTTCATCTCTACTCCATCTGTACTTCATCTCTACTCCATCTGTACTTCATCTCTACTCCATCTGTACTTCATCTCTACTCCATCTGTACTTCATCTCTACTCCATCTGTACTTCTACTCCATCTTTACTCCATCTGTACTTCACCTCTACTCCATATGTACTTCACCTCTACTCCATCTGTACTTCACCTCTACTCCATCTCTGATGAGTGATCACTGAAGCGACTCAGAAACAGTTAAGCACATGATCAGTGGAGCAGCTCCCAGGATGCTCTCTGTCGTCCTCAGGGCTCAGCGTCCGGCGGATGTGATCTTCTCTCTGCTGCGGGAGCTCTCCGGCGAGGGTTCGGCCCGATCCGTGCGGATGAACGAGGCGGAGCAGCGCTGTGTGTCCCGTGGCTTCACTCCGGCCCAGTTCCAGGCCGCGCTCGACGAGTACGAGGAGCTGAACGTGTGGCAGATCAACCAGGCCCGCTCACGCATCACCTTCGTGTGACCCGCTAACCTCCACTAGCCGCTAACCCTACGCTAACCGCTAACCCTCTGCTGACTCGTGACTGATTCACCCGTTCCAGCTTCTCCCGCTAATTTGGAAGGAGCAAGTTTGGTTTGTTTTGCTTTTAATCTGTTATTTCTGAAATAAATGCTGTAAATAGATGATCTTTGTGTTTCGAGTCTATTTGAAAAGATGCTTTATGGTCATTCCTGCAGGGTTCTGATGCAATACTGACACGAGCAGAATGAGATTTCGGTGTGATTTGTCAAACTTGTTTTAAATTTTGACTAAGTAAAGCAATCACTTTCTGTGTTTTCTTCCCTGAATCAGCCAAATATTGGAAGAACGTGCAACAAAAAGTTGTAAGAAGAAAATATTGTGCAGCTGTTTCACTGCAGTTCATTTCCTCTGGGTTGTAAGTGATATTTCTGCTGGGATTGAGTTTAGGAACTAGTAATATCGGTAATATTTAAACCATTTTCAACTACGTGATTCATATTCTAAATACCACACATCATTAGGCACAGATCAAACCTTGTGTTTCTGTGGTCTCTTTATTTTTGTCAAAATGTTTTCAATTTAGATCTTTAACCAAAAGCACAATTTTGTGTTCGTCCTGAACATGTCAGGTGGTAAAAAGCAAGAAATGTCTTAATTTTAAATCATCTGCCCTCTATCTATATATATTATTCTTTTGAGAATAGTGTTAGGGTTGAATAAGTTTGAAGGGAGACAATGCATTACATCTTCATATTGTGCCCTTTCTGGGTCAGAATATCTGTATGAACACCGTCTCTGTTGCTGATGTGGCTGACGTAAGTGCTCACATTACATCAAATATTCTATTTATAACAAGTTATGAGTTGTTATCATTTTAACTTCATATTTTCTGAAATTAGTATTTTATCATTTTAAATCATTCATATAAACAAAGTGAAAAACAAGTCACAGGTTTTCAACCCCCAAAAAATGTGAAATATACAGATGATGTATGTGACGGGGTTGAGTTCAAACTGGGACATGAGTATAGTTTTATAAAATCTTTTTTTTTTTTACAATAATACAATATTGCAAGAAATGATAGATGCTGCACATTTTGTTAAATATTTCAGGGACGTGACAAAATGCTTAGTGTACAATAGAATTAAGACATTATTTTATGATAAAAATTATTTAAATGCAATAATTGTTTTATTCATTATAAAGGACACACCAAAGCATTATGAAAATCTTTAAACATCTCATTTTGGAGAACTGCCTCATTAAAAATCTGGGGGACTGAAATATTACTGAATCCCAGGGAAAAGATTGGTAAGATGAACTGCCCAGATTTTGGATTTCTTTAGTAAATAGCCCTTGAATTAAGCCCTTCTGTCAGATTTAACACACCCTGAGGGTGCAATAATCGCTTCTGTGTATTGTCCAATACACTGTAAAAAAAAAAAAGTTGCCTTAAATCTTTCAGTACAATCAATTTGGATATTTAAGTCATTTTAACTTAAATTATATTAAACCGGTTTAAAAACATGAGTTGAATCTTGTTCAACTTGTATAACATAAAAAAAGTTGAAAATTGCTTAACTTATTTTGATCCGTTAATGTAAAAACATGTCATAACTTATTGATCATATAATTTTTTACAGTGTACAGCAAGTTCAAGGGTCCACAAAAAAGATTGCTTAAGTAAAAACTGCCCAGATTTTGTATTTCTTTAGACCAGTAGCCCTAGTATGAAGCCCTTCTGTCAGATTTAACACGCTCTCAAAGACTATGGAGAATGACAGATGCTAATTGGGCTGATTGTGCAATAAGCGCTTCTGTATATTGTCTAATATGCCAAGTTCAAGGGCCCATAAAAAAAGATTAGTAAGGTAAAAACTGCCCCGATTTTGGATTTCTTTAGAGAAGTAGGCTTAGTATGAAGCCCTTCTGTCAGATTTAACACCCCCTCAAAGACTTTGGAGAATAACAGGTGCTAATTGGGCTGATGGTGCAATAAGTGCTACTGTATTTTGTCTAATATGCCAAGTTCAAGGGCCCATAAAAAAGAATGCTTCCGTAAAAATTGCCCAGATTTTGGATTTCTATAGAGCAGTAGCCCTAGTATGAAGCCCTTCTGTCAGATTTAACACACTCTCAAAGACTATGGAGAATGACAGATGCTAATTGGGCTGATTGTGCAATAAGCGCTTCTGTATATTGTCTAACATGCCAAGTTCAAGAGCCCATAAAAAAATATTAGTAAGGTAAAAACAGCCCAGATTTTGGATTTCTTTAGAGAACTAGCCTTAGTATGAAGCCCTTCTGTCAGATTTAACACACCCTTAAAGACGATGGTGAATAACAGGTGCTAATTGGGCTGAACGTGCAATAAGCGCTTCTGTATTTTGTCTAATATGCCAAGTTCAAGGGCCCATAAAAAAAGGTTGCTTCAGTAAAAATTGCCCAGATTTTGGATTTCTATAGATCCGTAGCTCTAGTATGAAGCCCTTCTGTCAGATTTAACAACCCCTCAAAGACTTTGGAGAATAACAGGTGCTAATTGGGCTGATGGTGCAATAAGAGCTTCTGTATATTGTCTAATATGCAAAGTTCAAGGGTCCATAAAAAAAGATTGCTTAAGTAAAAACTGCCCAGATTTTGGATTTCTTTAGAGCAGTAACCGTTATATGAATCCCTTATGTAAGATTTAACACACCATCAAAAACTATGGAGAATAACAGGTGCTAATTTGGCTGATGGTGCAATAAGCGCTCTGTGTATTATCTAATTTGCCAAGTTCAAGAGTCCATAAAAAAAGATTGTTTCCGTAAAAATGAAATGCAAAAATGCCAAGGTTTTAGACTGGGCTGGCAATAACATCTGTATAGCTATATGATTTTGTAAATTAAATTAAAATTTAAAAACACTCTTTTACACTCTGCCTCTTTCTGCAACTTTTTTGCAGTACAACATGAAATTGCAAGGCTGATGCTCTGTAAAACACGTGAAACCGCACAACACACTCCCAGAATCTGTAATGGTGCGTTTCCACAAGCCGGAGCAGAGCGAGGTTTTCAGTTCATATAGAAGTTTAGCTTCACGCGCACGCGCAAGCTTAAAGCTCAACTTCCATTGGAATTCAGTGAAAACACTCGCTCTGCTCCGCGCCGGTGGACACGCTAGTGTAATATGTCCGTCAAAATGAAACGTGCGTGCTCACGCAGTAGTTCGAATCTGGCGGTCCTCAAAAAAAACAACTTAAATAATACAAGAAAATAATAAACTTTCAACAAAACATTCAGGGAATTTAGAACGTTCTGATGAACGGTATATATAGCCTATGGCTAGAAATACATTTAAGAATGAATCGCTTGTTTAAAAGAGAAAAAAATATTTGCGTGTTGCCCCCCTTGATTTGCCCAATCGCCCATATGGTTAATTCGCCAATGCATGCTGGGTGCCAGCAGAGAACAAAACACATCGATGACTCCCAGCATGCATTACAGCATGACTAAATTATGCAGCTAAATGTTCTAACTATTTTCTTTATTTGCTTTTATTTTTACTGGTGCTGCGTCCCAATTCGCATACTATCCGTCCTAAATAGTATTCGAAAATAGAACTAGTATGTCCCAAATCATGGTATGTTGAAATGAGTGTTCTAAAGAGACCCGGATGGTCTACTATATCCGGTCAGAATCCGAAGTGCAGATCGATGCACACTCTAACGGCTGATATTGCCCACAACCCTTCGCGCGTTGGACGAGGATTCGGTTAGAACTACAAACACTATTTCGGTTAGAAAAGTGTTAAAAAACTACAGACATGGAGGACGCGCGCGAGTCCGGCGGTTGTGTAGAGAGGTTTAGATAAAGGGGTTTAAGTGATTAATTATCAGTATCTAACCTGACGAAAATGTATTTATTCAATGTTGTCTACATTATATTGCATCTGCAGCAGCATTGTGAACTTTTCGAAACATAAGCTTATAGCCATTAAATTTTAAATGCATCATTATATTCAAATTGCAAACACATGAAGAGAGTGAGAGTCTCCGCATGAAAGACCCACGACTGGCAGATGAACGAGTTACTACATTTCTCTCCGAAACGGTAAGAAATTAACTTAGATTGAATGGAGGATTTTAACTGTGACAGGATAATTGACAGGGCAGTTTACGGTGATGCACGCGACAGAGCTGTCCGTTAAAGATGATGAAGTAGTTTGTCCCAAAGCTTGCCTACTCTTTTGCTACACACTCAAAAGTATGTACTTTTTCTTCACAAAAATAGTACATACTTTTAGGGCGTAGTATAAGTAGGCGAATTGGGACGCAGCATGGGACTTTTAGTAGCCTGATTTGGGATGTTCAGAATTCTGTTCAGATCTGTTTATCTAAATATTTTATTGATTGTCACCATTGTTAAGATTCATATGCTGATTGTTGATTTCTAAGTTATGCTGTATTGGAAATCGTTTATGTGCACACAATGTTTAAAAAGTGTTTGTAATAAGTGAAGCTGGTAATGCTGTTTGATTTTGAGTTGCTTAATCAATGATTTTGAGTTAGTGTCTTTTTGTTTCAAAATCATGTTAATTTTATCCCTGCTTGAAAGATGTCAAAACGGACACGATTCACCGGCATAGAAATAAAGCAATATTTATATATTTGAGATCCTGCTGCAAAAAAGGAAGATTGATTTGATATTGTTTCAATGTTGATGTGATGAGTTGAACAAATATTGATATGTCCTTCTTGATCTATTTTTCATCATTAAAAAACAACATTATTTCAGGGTGCAAACTGGATAAAAAAAATCAATGTTAAGTTTCAACCTTGATTCAGTGTTGGTCTGCTATATGTGAGGAGGTCAAGGTCTGTGTTAAAAGTCTAAGACGTGTTTGAGATCTTTTCCTCAGGATGAAAATAAAAGCGATAAAAGGGGACGGAAGTTTTTGGAATGTGTCGCGTCTGCAAAACTGGTTTTATTAGCAGCTTTTAAAGTTTCAGCTTGGTGGAAAACATCTGTTTTTAACTTAACAGATAATAATCCGGCGGCAGCCGCTCATAATAATAAATGCTGTCAGTCTGAGTCTTTTAAATATAAAACTGTCGACAAGTTCAGCCTTATTTGAAACTTGCACTCGCTCTGCGTTTAATGTTTTATTGTTGGTGTGTGTGCGTTAAAGGTGAGCCCGCGGCTGTGGGCGGGGCTTCAGCTCCGATCTGACCAATAGTCAGGCGAGCTCGAGTGATTGACAGGGCAGAGCAGAGAGTATAAAAGCATGTGTCTGCTCAGTGATGGGAAAGCGGCATCACAGGAGAGGTGAGTCAAAACTTTAACTTCCAGTAGCCTAATATTTGAAGATATTTTAGTAGCTACAGTCGATGCGTTTATTCCTCTGTTAAACAGGTCATGATGTCTGCGGTGAAACTGCTGTCGGTGTTCTTCTGCCTCCTGCCATGTGAGCTAATATTCTATTCTATTCTAGTCTATTCTATTCACTCTTATGCTTTAATCATGTGCCATTTACTTTTTTATCAATATAAGTATTAATTTTATGTAAGTATTTATAAGTATGTATTTTATTATAATACAAAAATATTGTGTACATATCTTAATTTCTCTTGAAGGTGAATTGTTGAAATGTTTTCAGGTCAGCTTGAGGCTAAATCCCTGATGAATATCCTCAGACCGGAAGGTGACCAGCTTTATACTCGGATCTTAACGTGGTTTAAATGTTTTTGAATGATTGATGTTCCTCTGGGTTTCGTCTCTCAGAGCTTTAACACACACACATACAGAAGGGCACATGCAGTACATTGTTTAATAAAAAAGTAATTTTAACAGACAAAAGAAAATACCATGTACTGTTCCTTTTGGCATAAATTTACAATAGGCCAATGCAGTGGAAAAGAATGTATTAAATTTGAAAGGAAAATACATGCAATTTTACTGAAAAGTACAGTAGAAATTGTTTTGTACAGATAAAAATTATGAATTATCTTCTACTTGTTGCCAACTGTTTTATTTCATAAGAAGATCCAAAAAAAACGATTTTTATGATTCATATTAGTGTGTGTGTGTTTTAGATGTTGCTTCAGTCAGTATCGACTCCAACAAGGCGAATGAGTTCCTGTCCGGTTCTCGACCCAAACGCAGCGCTGATCCCCGGTGGCACCGGCAAACTCCAGACTTCCAGGCGTATTACCGATATTACAGCAGCATCGGACACACCGAGGGCGTAAGGCGCTTCACACACACACACTTTACAGACGCTTCACAGACGCTTCACAGACGCTTCACAGACGCTTTACAGACGCTTCACAAACGCTTCACAGACGCTTGACAGACGCTTCACACACGCTTCATACACGCTTCACAGACGCTTCACACACGCTTCACAGACGCTTGACAGACGCTTGACACACGCTTCACAGACGCTTGACACACGCTTCACAGACGCTTTACAGACGCTTTACAGACGCTTTACAGACGCTTCACAGACGCTTGACAGACGCTTCACACACACTTCACAGACGCTTGACAGACGCTACACACACGCTTCACAGACGCTTGACAGACGCTTGACACACGCTTCACAGACGCTTTACAGACGCTTCACACACGCTTCACAGACGCTTGACAGACGCTTGACAGACGCTTCAGAGACGTTTCACAGACGCTTCACAGACGCTTTACAGACGCTTCACAGACTCTTTACAGACGCTTTACAGACGCTTCACAGACGCTTCACAGACGCTTCACAGACGCTTTACAGATGCTTGACAGACACTTCACAGACGCTTTACAGACACTTCACAGACGCTTCACACACGCTTTACAGACGCTTGACAGATGCTTCACAGATTTTTCACAGACGATTTATAGACGCTTTACAGACGCTTTACAGACGCTTCACAGACGTTTCACAGACGCTTTACAGACGTTTTACAGACGCTTTACAGACGCTTCACAGACGCTTCACAGACGCTTCACAGACGCTTCACAGACGCTTCACAGACGCTTTACAGACCCTTCACAGACGCTTTACAGAAGCTTCACAGATTTTTCACAGACGCTTTATAGACGCTTTACAGACGCTTTACAGACGCTTCACAGACGCTTCACAGACGCTTTACAGACCCTTCACAGACGCTTTACAGACGCTTGACAGATGCTTCACAGATTTTTCACAGACGCTTTATAGACGCTTTACAGACGCTTTACAGACGCTTCACAGACGTTTCACAGACGCTTTACAGACGTTTTACAGACGCTTTACAGACGCTTCACAGACGCTTCACAGACGCTTCACAGACGCTTCACAGACGCTTTACAGACACTTCACAGACGCTTTACAGACGCTTTACAGACGCTTTACACACGCTTCACAGACGCTTTACAGACGCTTCACAGACGCTTTACACACGCTTCACAGACGCTTCACAGACGCTTTACAGACGCTTCACAGACGCTTTACAGACGCTTTACACACGCTTCACAGACGCTTTACAGACGCTTCACAGACGCTTTACACACGCTTCACAGACGCTTCACAGACGCTTCACAGACGCTTCACAGACGCTTTACAGACGCTTTACACACGTTTCACAGACGCTTTACAGATGCTTTACACACGCTTTACACACGCTTCACAGACGCTTTACACGCTTCACAGATGCTTCACAGACGCTTTACACACGCTTTACACACGCTTCACAGACGCTTGACAGACGCTTTACACACGCTTTACAGACGCTTCACTAACGCTTTACACACGCTTGACAGACGCTTTACGGACGCTTCACACACGCTTCACAGACGCTTCACAGACGCTTCAGAGACGCTTCAGAGACGCTTCACACACGCTTCACACACGCTTCAGAGACGCTTCACACACGCTTCACAGACGCTTCACACACGCTTCACACACGCTTCACACACGCTTTACAGACGCTTTACAGACGCTTCACAGACGCTTCACACACGCTTCACAGACGCTTCAGAGACGCTTCAGAGACGCTTCACAGACGCTTCACACACGCTTCACACACGCTTCACACACGCTTCACACACGCTTTACAGACGCTTCACACACGCTTCACACATGCTTCACACACGCTTGACAGACGCTTCAGAGACGCTTCACACACGCTTCACAGACGCTTCACACACGCTTCACAGACGCTTCACAGACGCTTCACAGACGCTTCAGAGACGCTTCACAGGCGCTTCACACACGCTTTAGAGACGCTTCACACACGCTTCACACATGCTTCACACACGCATGACAGACGCTTCAGAGACGCTTCAGAGACGCTTCACACACGCTTCACAGACGCTTCATAGACGCTTTACAGACGCTTCACAGATTCTTGACAGACGCTTCACAGATTCTTGACAGACGCTTCACACACGCTTCACAGACGCTTCACTGACGCTTTACAGACCCTTCACAGACGCTTCACAGACGTTTCACAGACGCTTTACAGACGCTTTACAGACGCTTTACACACGCTTCACAGACGCTTTACAGACGCTTCACAGACGCTTTACACACGCTTCACAGACGCTTCACAGACGCTTTACAGACGCTTCACAGACGCTTCACAGACGCTTCACAGACGCTTTACAGACGCTTTACACACGCTTCACAGACGCTTTACAGACGCTTCACAGACGCTTCACAGACGCTTTACACACGCTTCACAGACGCTTCACAGACGCTTTACAGACGCTTCACAGACGCCTTACACACGTTTCACAGACGCTTTACAGACGCTTTACAGACGCTTTACACACGCTTCACAGACGCTTTACAGACGCTTCACAGACGCTTTACACACGCTTCACAGACGCTTGACAGGCGCTTTACACACGCTTTACAGACGCTTCACTAACGCTTTACACACGCTTGACAGACGCTTTACGGACGCTTCACACACGCTTCACAGACGCTTCACAGACGCTTCAGAGACGCTTCAGAGACGCTTCACACACGCTTCAGAGACGCTTCACACACGCTTCAGAAGCTTCACACACGCTTCACACATGCTTCACACACGCTTTACAGACGCTTTACAGACGCTTCACAGACGCTTCACAGACGCTTCACACACGCTTCACAGACGCTTCACAGACGCTTCAGAGACGCTTCACAGACGCTTCACACACGCTTCACACGCGCTTTACAGACGCTTCACACACGCTTCACACACGCTTCACACATGCTTCACACACGCTTGACAGACGCTTCAGAGACGCTTCACACACGCTTCACAGACGCTTCACAGACGCTTCAGAGACGCTTCACAGACGCTTCACACACGCTTTACAGACGCTTCACACACGCTTCACACATGCTTCACACACGCTTGACAGACGCTTCAGAGACGCTTCAGAGACGCTTCACACACGCTTCACAGACGCTTCATAGACGCTTTACAGACGCTTCACAGATTCTTGACAGACGCTTCACAGATTCTTGACAGACGCTTCACACACGCTTCACAGACGCTTCACAGACGCTTCACACACGCTTCACAGACGCTTCAGAGACGCTTCACACACCAACTAAATAATATATCATTGTGCTGTACTATAGATTGATTCAGTAATGAAACACTAAAAATAGACATTTTCCAAATATTACAGTAGTCAACATTTGAAGTGGATCAAAACCTTTCATCGCAGTGATACATGATTTTTGAACAATACCGTTCTTGTCTTAGCACAACTTTGATTAATTTTTTTATCCACCTCAAATGTTGACTACTGTATTTTAATGTGTATTTATAATATACATTTTTACAGTATATATTTAATCTTTATATGAAAATATAAAGCTGTGCCTCACATTTGTCCATGGTATCTAAAAGATTTAAACCCCTTTATCACGTGTATTTCCCCGCAGCTGTACGAGATCGACCGGATCCGGATGTTGTACCAGCAGATGAGGCACCTGGAGCACGTCTACGGGCCCAACGCCGCCCAGTACCAGAGCAAACTGGGCCTTCCGGTTCTCCCAACGCTTCCCAAGTGTGACCCTGCTAAAGACAAGGGGTGTAAGCAGGCTCCGCCCCCAGTTAAAGCCCTGGCTCCGCCCCCAGCCCCAGTTAAAGCTGTGGCTCCGCCCCTCGCTCAGGCTGATGTTGTGTATCTGTGCAACAGTAAAGACCCGCTGTGTAAACCACACATCGTGTACATGCCCACCGGGGCCGTGCCAGTGCTGTGCGACCCGCGCTACCACCCCACCTGCCGGCTGGAGTCCCCGCCCCCTGCCCCGCCCCCCTCCAGAATACCTGAGCTGGCCCCACCCCCTCCTCCCGCCCCCATGATCTTCAAGGCCATGGAGGTCGACTGCGACCCGTACTGGGACCCCGACTGCCTGATCGACCACCCGCCGCGGCCCGTAAAGGGGAAGGTTCTGGTTCCGGCTCCGGTTCTGGAAGAGGACGATCCGGATCCGCTTCCCGTCAGCAAGAAACACCCGCATCCGTATTATTACTCCCACCCTCATCCCTACAACTACCGGTCTGAGCTCTATGACCCGGTCCGGCACGCCTATCCTTCAGCCGACAGCGCATAGAGCCCATACTGTTTCATTTCATTGTGTGTTTCAAGCTTCATAATTCATGTTCAGAAACATCAATAAAACAGTAAAACAGTTTGAACTGGACTAAGTGGTTTTGTCCTGCATTAGTTGTGGTTGTGTTTCAGGAAGCAGACGCTCATGAAGCTTCACACTGAGAGTCTCTGCTAACAGCAGCAGATCATTAGCTTTACCTTCACAGCTGTTAGTGTTTAAAGAGGTTTTACAGCTGCTGAGCGAGCATAAAAGACACAATAAACACACACACACTCAAACACTTACACACACTCTCACTCAAACTCTCTGTCTCACTCACTTACACACACTCACACTGTCTATTAACCCTTATGGTGTTTGTACTAACGGTTTTGGTGCAGCTTATTAACATTTCTTTATCAATAAGTTCCAAACAGAAGTCTTCATTTTTAATAAGTTAAAAAGACATTAATGCGAAATCTACTGATTCACACATTAGATTTATAATTTGTCTCACTGACCTGATAACTGAGCTCATAAAACAGCACTGTTTTTAAATTACTTTCATCTGGGAAATATTTTTTGAATATTTATCAAACACTTCATTGTTTTAATGAATATCTAGGAAGTTTTCTTTAAAACTCTAGTTTCCAGAAGGAGATCAGTGTAAAGACTTCACCAAGACTCTGTTGATCTCGTGGGTTAAAGTGTGTGTTGATCTACAGACGCTCATCTAATGGAGGATGAGCACCAGATGTTATGCAAACAGCTCTGAAAGAATCTATCATTAATAAACCCGACTTGAGGGTTGAGTCTCATATCTGGACATGCACAGATAATGATAAACAGACAGTCTTGCACAAAAACATCATGTTTATTTGTCAAACAGCAGGAACAGTCAGAATATGATGGTAGAGAGAGCAGAGGATATGAAGGGGCGAGAGAGCACAGGGTACGATGGGAGACAGAGAGCAGAGGATATGAAGGGCGAGAGAGCACAGGGTATGATGGGAGACAGAGAGCAGAGGATATGAAGGGCGAGAGAGCACAGGGTATGATGGGAGAGAGAGCAGAGGATATGATGGGAGAAAAAGCAGAGGATATGAAAGACGAGAGAGTAGAGGATATGAAGGACGAGAGAGCACAGGGTATGATGGGAGAGAGAGAGCAGAAGACGGAGTGTTTCAGAAGAACAGGCCTCTCATGCGCCGGCCGATGCCCTGACGGTCGTACAGGACGTTAAACTTGTTGATGAACTGATTCATGCTGTTGCAGGTTTTGGTGATTGATCCCAGATACGCCATCAGACCCACGTCATTACATTGCTGAGGACACACACACACACACAACACACACACTCAGATCAGACAACAGTACTTCGGTCACAGTGTGTGAATGTGATTCATCTGTTCAAGCCTCTGAAGAGTTTGTGTGTGTGTGAGTGAGTGTGTGAGAGTGAGTCTGTGAGTGTGTGTGTGAGTGTGTGAGTTTGAGTGCGAGCAAGTATGTGTGTGTGAGTATGAGTGCGAGTATGAGTGCATGAGTGCGAGTATGAGTGAGTGAGTATGAGTGCGAGTATGAGTGAGCAAGTATGTGTGTGTGAGTAAGAGTGTGAGAGTGTGTGTGTGAGAGAGTGCGAGTATGAGGTTGTGAGTGTGAGTATGAGTGCATGAGTGCGAGAATGAGGTTGTGAGTATGAGGTTGTGAGTGTGAGTATGAGTGCATGAGTGCGAGAATGAGGTTGTGAGTATGAGGTTGTGAGTGCGAGTATGAGTGTGTGAGTATGAGTGCGAGTATGAGTGTGTGAGTATGAGTGCGAGTATGAGTTTGTGAGTATGAGTGCGAGTATGAGTTTGTGAGTATGAGTGTGTGAGTATGAGTGCGAGTATGAGTGTATGAGTATGAGTGCATGAGTGCGAGAATGAGGTTGTGAGTGCGAGTATGAGTGTGTGAGTATGAGTGCGAGTATGAGTGTGTGAGTATGAGTGCGAGTATGAGTGTATGAGTATGAGTGCGAGTATGAGTTTGTGAGTATGAGTGCGAGTATGAGTTTGTGAGTATGAGTGTGTGAGTATGAGTGCGAGTATGAGTGTGTGAGTATGAGTGCGAGTATGAGTTTGTGAGTATGAGTGCGAGTATGAGTTTGTGAGTATGAGTTTGTGAGTATGAGTGCGAGTATGAGTATGTGAGTATGAGTGCGTGAGTATGAGTGCGTGAGTATGAGTGCGTGAGTATGAGTGCGTGAGTATGAGTGCGTGAGTATGAGTGCGTGAGTATGAGTGCGTGAGTATGAGTGTGCGAGTATGAGTGTGTGAGTATGAGTGCGAGTATGAGTGTGTGAGTATGAGTGTGTGAGTATGAGTGCGTGAGTATGAGTGTGTGAGTATGAGTGCGTGAGTATGAGTGCGTGAGTATGAGTGCGTGAGTGCGAGTATGAGTGAGCAAGTATGTGTGTGTGTGTGGGTATGTGTGTATGAGTGCATGAGTGCGAGTATGAGTGTGTGAGTATGAGTGTGTGAGTATGAGTGTGTGAGTATGAGTGCGAGTATGAGTGCGAGTATGAGTGCGAGTATGAGTGCGAGTATGAGTGTGCGTGTATGAGTGTGCGCGTATGAGTGTGCGAGTATGAGTGTGCGAGTATGAGAGTGCGAGTATGAGAGTGCGAGTATGAGTGTGCGAGTATGAGTGTGCGAGTATGAGTGTGCGAGTATGAGTGTGCGAGTATGAGTGTGAGAGAGAGTGCGAGTATGAGTGTATGAGTATGAGTGTGAGTATGAGTGTGAAAGATGGCGAGTATGAGGTTGCGAGTGCGAGTATGAGTGTATGAGTATGAGTGTGTGAGTATGAGTGTGTGAGTATGAGTGTGTGAGTATGAGTGTGTGAGTGTATGAGTATGAGTGTATGAGTATGAGTGTATGAGTATGAGTGTATGAGTATGAGTGTATGAGTATGAGTCTGTGAGTATGAGTATGAGTGTGTGAGTGTGAGTATGAGTGTGTGAGTATGAGTGTGTGAGTATGAGTGTGTGAGTATGAGTGTATGAGTGTATGAGTGTATGAGTATGAGTGTATCAGTGTATGAGTGTGTGAGTATGTGTGTGTGAGTATGAGTGCGTGAGTATGAGTGTGTGAGTATGAGTGCGTGAGTATGAGTGCGTGAGTGCGAGTATGAGTGAGCAAGTATGTGTGTGTGTGTGGGTATGTGTGTATGAGTGCATGAGTGCGAGTATGAGTGTGTGAGTATGAGTGTGAGTATGAGTGTGTGAGTATGAGTGCGAGTATGAGTATGAGTGCGAGTATGAGTGTGTGAGTATGAGTGCGAGTATGAGTGTGCGAGTATGAGTGTGCGCGTATGAGTGTGCGCGTATGAGTGTGCGCGTATGAGTGTGCGCGTATGAGTGTGCGCGTATGAGTGTGCGAGTATGAGAGTGCGAGTATGAGAGTGCGAGTATGAGTGTGCGAGTATGAGTGTGCGAGTATGAGTGTGCGAGTATGAGTGTGAGAGAGAGTGCGAGTATGAGTGTATGAGTATGAGTGTGAGTATGAGTGTGAAAGATGGCGAGTATGAGGTTGCGAGTGCGAGTATGAGTGTATGAGTATGAGTGTATGAGTATGAGTGTATGAGTATGAGTGTATGAGTATGAGTGTGTGAGTATGAGTGTGTGAGTATGAGTGTGTGAGTATGAGTGTGTGAGTATGAGTGTATGAGTATGAGTGTATGAGTATGAGTGTATGAGTGTATGAGTATGAGAGTGTGAGTATGAGTGTGTGAGTATGAGTGTGTGAGTATGAGTGTGTGAGTATGAGTGTATGAGTGTATGAGTATGAGTGTATGAGTATGAGTGTATCAGTGTATGAGTATGAGTATGAGTGTGTGAGTATGAGTATGAGTGTGTGAGTATGAGTATGAGTGTGAGTATGAGTGTGTGAGCATGAGTGTGTGAGTAGGAGTGTGTGAGTAGGAGGGTGTGAGTAGGAGGGTATGAGTATGAGTGTGTGAGTATGAGTGTGTGAGTATGAGTGTGAGTATGAGTGTGAGTACGAGTGTGTGAATATGAGTGCATGAGTGCGAGTATGAGTGAGCAAGTATGTGTGTGAGTATGAGTGTGAGAGTGTGTGTGTGAGAGAGAGTGCGAGTATGTGTGTGTGAGTATGAGTGTGAGAGTGTGTGTGAGAGAGTGCGAGTATGTGTGTGTGAGTATGAGTGTGTGAGTATGAGTGTGAGAGTGTGTGTGAGAGAGTGCGAGTATAAGGTTGTGAGTGAAAGTATGTGTGTGAGTATGAGTGTATGAGTATGAGTGTGTGAGTATGAGTGTGTGAGTAAGAGTGTGTGAGTAAGAGTGTGTGAGTAAGAGTGTGTGAGTAAGAGTGTGTGAGTAAGAGTGTGTGAGTAAGAGTGTGTGAGTAAGAGTGTGTGAGTAAGAGTGTGTGAGTAAGAGTGTGTGAGTAAGAGTGAGTATGTGTCTGAGTGATTGTGAGAGTGTGTTTTAGTGTACACTTACATCATAGAAGTCGGTCTTGAACTTGTGTGTGTTGAGAACAGGCAGACGGTGACACAGAGCGTTTGCCTCCCGCAGGATCTCGTGATTAAACGGGACTTCACCTAACACACACACACACACACAGCAAAGAGTTTGTGACTGTAGATCAAGTCAAGTCAAGTCACCTTTATTTATATAGCGCTTTTACAATACAAATTGTTTCAAAGCAGCTTTACAGAGATAACAAGAAAGTAAAGTTGTAATAGTATTGTTAAATTCAAAAATAACACACACACACACACACACACACACACACACACTGCAAAGAGTTTGTGACTGTAGATGACAGTTTAAGATGTGTTGTCAGGTGTGTGTGTGTGTGTGTGTGTGTGTGTAACTCACCTGCCTGAACGGCTTTGACGTACTCCAGAATGACCCTCACGCGGCTGTGTAGCATCTTTATAGCGCTGTGCTGAGCGATCAGATGCTCCGCCACTGAAACACACAGACAACAATCACTCACATGATCTGTAGTGTGTGTGTTAATCTGTGTGTGTATCTGTGTGTGTGTGTGTGTGTGTGAATCTGTGTGTGTGTGTGTAGCTGTGTGTGTGAATCTGTGTGTGTGTGTGTGTGTGTGTGTATCTGTGTGTGTGTGTGTGTGAATCTGTGTGTGTGTGTGTGTATCTGTGTGTGTGTGTGTGTGTGAATCTGTGTGTGTGTGTATCTGTGTGTGTGTGTGTGTGTGTGTGTGTGAATCTGTGTGTGTGTGTGTGTATCTGTGTGTGTGTGTGTGTGTGTGTGTGTGTGTGTGTGTGTGTGTGTGTGTGTGAATCTGTGTGTGTGTGTGTATCTGTGTGTGTGAATCTGTGAATCTCAGTGAATCTGTGTGAGTGTGTGAATCTGTTTGTGGGTGTGTGTTAATCTGTGTGTGTGTGAATCTGTGTGTGTGTGTGAATCTGTGTGTGTGAATCTGTGTGTGAATATGTGTGTGTGTGTGTGAATCTGTGTGTGAATATGTGTGTGTGTGTGAATCTGTGTGTGTGTGTGAATCTGTGTGTGTGTGTGAATCTGTGTGTGAATATGTGTGTGTGTGTGAATCTGTGTGTGAATATGTGTGTGTGTGTGTGTGTGAATCTGTGTGTGTGTGAATCTGTGTGTGAATCTGTGTGTGAATATGTGTGTGTGTGTGAATCTGTGTGTGAATATGTGTGTGTGTGTGTGTGTGTGTGAATCTGTGTGTGTGTGAATCTGTGTGTGTGTGTGTGTGTGTGTGTATCTGTGTGTGTGAATCTGTGTGTGTGTATCTGTGTGTGTGAATCTGTGTGTGTGTGTGTGTGTGTGTGAGAGAGAGTGTGAGTGTACCTGTAGAGTTCTCTCCTGATCCTGTCGTCGTCATCCTCGCGACATGATCGACTCCGATGCGCTCGGCCTCTTCTGTCGCCAGTGTGTACGGCAGTTCAGCGAACAGCATCGTCGCCTAGCGAGATCAACACAGGACAAAAGCTCACGACCTCTGACCTCCAAACTAAAGCAGTTTTCAGATGAGCTGTGATCATCATGTGAAAGATCTGATCAGCCTGAACATTCGATGCATGTCGAGCCTCAGTTCATCTCAAGAGCTCCCTTGTGTAATTTTATTCATTTATGAGTGACTATGTACTAAATTGAAAAACAAAGTTTATTTGGATTGGATTTAGTTCAAACATAGCGTCAAAGACAGATGCCACACAACATTTACACAGACGTTTACTGAACCTCAATATTGCAACTCATGACAGTCATAAGCTCCATAAAGTCACCATGAAATCAAAATGGACAATTCTTCTTTTTTTTATGAAATACATTTTTTTAATCGATGCACATTATTATTGTGTTAATAATCCTGAATCAGAATCAGTTCCTCTTGCAGCATCTATTCTCTTCTCTGATGGTGTGGGCGGGGCAACCTGTCACTCACATGAGATCAGCCAATAGCAAACCACAACCATCCAATCAACTCCCCACAGACACAACCAAGCCCCGCCCACATGTGTTCTTGTTCCAGAAGCGTTTCTCTCAATATACGACACAATAGAGGAGAGAAGACGAGCGCAACATTCCTTTCATGACAAGTTCAACACAAATATTGATCTCTAGAGCACATTTGAAGGTACACAAACATATAGAAACATTTGCACATTCTTGTTCATTAAGTTCTAAGTTAAAAATTATGCGATCAAGACCACAAACACAACTACACACAGACACACACAAACAAAACTACACACAGACTCACTCACCTCTCCACTGATGATGTCAATCACAGACTCAAACACGCTGACTGGCAACTGCACATAATGGGTCAAAGGTCAGAATTCAGAAACACATTCTGTGTGAGTGTGTTGTGTATAAGTGTGTGTGCGAGCATGAGTGTTAGTATGTGTGCGAGGGTGAGTGTTAGTATGTGTGTGAGTTAGTATGGGTGTGCGAGTATGAGAGAGTATGAGTGTGTGAGTATGAGTGTGTGAGTATGTGAGTGCGAGTATGAGTGTGCGACTGAGTGTGAGAGTATGTGTGTGAGTGCGAGTATGAGAGTGCGAGTATGAGAGTGCGAGTATGAGAGTGCGAGTATGAGTGCGCGAAGAGGAGAGTGCGAGTATGAGTGTGCGAGTATGAGAGTGCGAGTATGAGAATGCGAGTACGAGAGTGCGAGTATGAGTGTGCGAGTACGAGAGTGCGAGTACGAGAGTGCGAGTACGAGAGTGCGAAGAGGAGAGTGCGAGTACGAGTGTGCGAGTACGAGAGTGCGAGTACGAGAGTGCGAGTACGAGAGTGCGAGTACGAGAGTGCGAGTACGAGAGTGCGAAGAGGAGAGTGCGAGTAGGAGAGTGCGAGTACGAGAGTGCGAGTACGAAAGTGCGAGTATGAGAGTACAAGTATGAGAGTGCGAAGAGGAGAGTGCGAGTATGAGAGTGCGAGTATGAGTGTGCGAGTATGAGAGTGAGAGTATGAGTGTGCGAGTATGAGAGTGCGAGTATGAGCGTGCGAGTAGGAGTGTGCGAGTACGAGTATGCGAGTATGAGAGTGCGAGTATGAGAGTGCGAGTATGAGAGTGCGAGTATGAGAGTGCGAGTACGAGAGTGCGAAGAGGAGAGTGCGAGTACGAGAGTGCGAGTACGAGAGTGCGAAGAGGAGAGTGCGAGTATGAGAGTGCGAGTATGAGTGTGCGAGTATGAGAGTGAGAGTATGAGAGTGAGAGTATGAGAGTGAGAGTATGAGTGTGCGAGTATGAGAGTGCGAGTATGAGCGTGCGAGTAGGAGTGTGCGAGTACGAGTGTGCGAGTATGAGAGTGCGAAGAGGAGAGTGCGAGTACGAGAGTGCGAGTATGAGTACGAGAGTGCGAGTATGACTATGAGAGTAGGAGTGTGCGAGTACGAGTGTGCGAGTACGAATTTACGAATACGAGAGTGCGAAGAGGAGAGTGCGAGTACGAGAGTGCGAGTAGGAGTGTGCGAGTAGGAGTGTGCGAGTACGAGTGTGCGAGGATGAGAGTGCGAGTATGAGAGTGCGAGTACGAGAGTGCGAGTACGAGAGTGCGAAGAGGAGAGTGCGAGTACGAGAGTGCGAGTAGGAGAGTGCGAGTAGGAGAGTGCGAGTACGAGTGTGCGAGTACGAGAGTGCGAGTACGAGAGTGCGAGTACGAGAGTGCGAGTACGAGAGTGCGAGTACGAGAGTGCGAAGAGGAGAGTGCGAGTACGAGAGTGCGAGTACGAGAGTGCGAGTACGAGAGTGCGAGTACGAGAGTGCGAGTACGAGAGTGCGAAGAGGAGAGTGCGAGTATGAGAGTGCGAGTATGAGTGTGTGAGTATGAGTGTGCGAGTATGAGAGTGAGAGTATGAGTGTGCGAGTATGAGAGTGCGAGTATGAGCGTGCGAGTAGGAGTGTGCGAGTATGAGAGTGCGAAGAGGAGAGTGCGAGTACGAGAGTGCGAAGAGGAGAGTGCGAGTACGAGAGTGCGAGTATGAGTACGAGAGTGCGAGTATGACTATGAGAGTAGGAGTGTGCGAGTACGAGAGTGCGAGTACGAGAGTGCGAAGAGGAGAGTGCGAAAAGGAGAGTGCGAAAAGGAGAGTGCGAGTACGAGAGTGCGAGTACGAGAGTGCGAGTAGGAGTGTGCGAGTAGGAGTGTGCGAGTACGAGTGTGCGAGGATGAGAGTGCGAGTATGAGAGTGCGAAGAGGAGAGTGCGAGTATGAGAGTGCGAGTATGAGTGTGCGAGTATGAGTGTGCGCGTATGAGTGTGCGCGTATGAGTGTGCGCGTATGAGTGTGCGAGTATGAGTGTGCGAGTATGAGAGAGTGCGAGTATGAGTGTGTGAGTATGAGAGTGCGAGTATGAGAGTGCGAGTATGAGAGTGCGAGTATGAGAGTGCGAGTATGAGAGTGCGAGTATGAGTGTGCGAGTATGAGAGTGCGAGTATGAGTGTGCGAGTATGAGAGTGCGAGTATGAGAGTGCGAAGAGGAGAGTGCGAGTACGAGAGTGCGAGTACGAGTGTGCGAGTACGAGTGTGCGAGTATGAGAGTGCGAGTATGAGTATGAGAGTGCGAGTAGGAGAGTGCGAAGAGGAGAGTGCGAGTACGAGAGTGCGAAGAGGAGAGTGCGAGTACGAGAGTGCGAGTACGAGAGTGCGAGTACGAGAGTGCGAGTATGAGTATGAGAGTGCGAGTATGAGAGTGCGAGTATGAGAGTGCGAGTATGAGAGTGCGAGTATGAGAGTGCGAAGAGGAGAGTGCGAGTATGAGAGTGCGAATACGAGTGTGCGAGTATGATAGTGCGAGTATGAGAGTGCGAGAACGAGTGTGCGAGTATGAGAGTGCGAGTATGAGAGTGCGAGTATGAGAGTGCGAGTATGAGAGTGCGAGTACGAGAGTGCGAGTACGAGAGTGCGAGTACGAGAGTGCGAGTACGAGAGTGCGAGTACGAGAGTGCGAGTACGAGAGTGCGAGTACGAGAGTGCGAGTACGAGAGTGCGAAGAGGAGAGTGCGAAGAGGAGAGTGCGAGTATGAGAGTGCGAATACGAGTGTGCGAGTATGATAGTGTGAGTATGAGCGTGCGAGTATGAGAGTGCGAGTATGAGAGTGCGAGTATGAGAGTGCGAGTATGAGAGTGCGAGTATGAGAGTGCGAGTATGAGAGTGCGAGAATGAGTGTGCGAGTATGAGAGTGCAAATACGAGTGTGCGAGTATGATAGTGCGAGTATGAGAGTGCGAGTATGAGAGTGCGAGAACGAGTGTGCGAGTATGAGAGTGCGAGTATGAGAGTGCGAGAACGAGTGTGCGAGTACGAGAGTGCGAGTACGAGAGTGCGAGTACGAGAGTGCGAAGAGGAGAGTGCGAGTACGAGAGTGCGAGTACGAGAGTGCGAGTACGAGAGTGCGAGTACGAGAGTGCGAAGAGGAGAGTGCGAGTACGAGAGTGCGAGTACGAGAGTGCGAGTACGAGAGTGCGAGTACGAGAGTGCGAAGAGGAGAGTGCGAAGAGGAGAGTGCGAGTATGAGAGTGCGAATACGAGTGTGCGAGTATGATAGTGTGAGTATGAGCGTGCGAGTATGAGAGTGCGAGTACGAGAGTGCGAGTACGAGAGTGCGAGTATGAGAGTGCGAGTACGAGAGTGCGAGTACGAGAGTGCGAGTACGAGAGTGCGAGTACGAGAGTGCGAAGAGGAGAGTGCGAAGAGGAGAGTGCGAGTATGAGAGTGCGAATACGAGTGTGCGAGTATGATAGTGTGAGTATGAGCGTGCGAGTATGAGAGTGCGAGTATGAGAGTGCGAGTATGAGAGTGCGAGTATGAGAGTGCGAGTATGAGAGTGCGAGAATGAGTGTGCGAGTATGAGAGTGCAAATACGAGTGTGCGAGTATGATAGTGCGAGTATGAGAGTGCGAGTATGAGAGTGCGAGAACGAGTGTGCGAGTATGAGAGTGCGAGTATGAGAGTGCGAGAACGAGTGTGCGAGTATGAGAGTGCGAGAATGAGTGTGCGAGTATGAGAGTGCAAATACGAGAGTGCGAGTATGATAGTGCGAGTATGAGAGTGCGAGAATGAGAGTGCGAGAACGAGTGTGCGAGTATGAGTGTGCGAGTATGAGAGTGCGAGTATGAGTGTGCGAGTATGATAGTGCGAGTATGAGAGTGCGAGTATGAGTGTGCGAGTATGAGAGTGCGAGTATGAGTGTGCGAGTATGATAGTGCGAGTATGAGAGTGCGAGAACGAGTGTGCGAGTATGAGTGTGCGAGTATGAGAGTGCGAGTATGAGAGTGCGAGAACGAGTGTGCGAGTATGAGAGTGCGAGAATGAGTGTGCGAGTATGAGAGTGCAAATACGAGAGTGCGAGTATGATAGTGCGAGTATGATAGTGCGAGTATAAGAGTGCGAGCATGAGAGTGCAAATACGAGAGTGCGAGTATGATAGTGCGAGTATGATAGTGCGAGTATAAGAGTGCGAGTATGAGAGTGCAAATACGAGAGTGCGAGTATGATAGTGCGAGTATGATAGTGCGAGTATAAGAGTGCGAGTATGAGAGTGCGAGTATGAGTGTGCGAGTATGATAGTGCGAGTATGAGAGTGCGAGAACGAGTGTGCGAGTATGAGTGTGCGAATATGAGAGTGCGAGTATGAGAGTGCGAGAACGAGTGTGCGAGTACGAGTGTGCGAGTATGAGAGTGCGAGTATGAGTGTGTGAGTATGTGTGTGAGTGCGAGTATGAGTGTGTGTGAGTGCCAGTATGAGTGTGCGTGTGTGAGTGCGAGTATGAGTGTGTGTGTGAGTGCCAGTATGAGTGTGCGTGTGTGAGTGTAGGAGAGAGAGAGTGTGTGTGTGTGTGTGTGACTCACGTCAGTGTGTTTGGTCATGGGGTTAAGCTTCAGAAACAGCGGACTCTCGATGATCTCACACACCTACAAAAACACACACATCTTAATTATGACAACACACACTGATGGGAGGTGCTTCATCTGCAGCTCCACCCACCTGCTTATGAATGTGGATATCTGATTGGTCAGGAGCGCCACCAGTCGTGTACCAGCCCAGAAACTCCATGTCCTTAAAAACCTGCTTGACTGAAAGAGGAAAAACAGCGTCACTAATACACACACACTCATACTCGCACACTCATACTCGCACACTCATACTCGCACACTCATACTCGCACACTCATACTCATGATTGTGTGTGTGTGTGTGTGTGTGATAGAGTTGTGAGAAATTTAGCGCTGTTGAGCGGAATCATAAACACCTCTGATTGGCTGTTGTGTTCACGCACTCATCAGATATGTCTGTGATTGACTGCAATGATCAGCGTTGTAACATGTTGGAAATACACATCAATGCACAATCAACGCTTGCACAGACACACACACACGGAGGCGCTTGCACAGACACACACACACGCAAGCGCTTGCACAGACACACACACACGCGAACGCTTGCACAGACACAAACGCGAACGCTTGCACAGACACACACGCGAACGCTTGCACAGACACACACACACGGAGGCGCTTGCACAGACACACACACACGCAAGCGCTTGCACAGACACACACACACGAACGCTTGCACAGACACACACACACGCAAGCGCTTGCACAGACACACACACACACGAGCGCTTGCACAGACACACACACGCACGAGCGCTTGCACAGACACACACACACACGAGGGCTTGCACAGACACACACACGCGAACGCTTGCACAGACACACACACGAGCGCTTGCACAGACACACACACACGAGCGCTTGCACAGACACACACACGCACGAGCGCTTGCACAGACACACACACACACGAGCGCTTGCACAGACACACACACGCGAACGCTTGCACAGACACACACGCGAACGCTTGCACAGACACACACACGAGCGCTTGCACAGACACACACACGCGAACGCTTGCACAGACACACACGCGAACGCTTGCACAGACACACACACGAGCGCTTGCACAGACACACACACGCGAGCGTTTGAGAGCAGGCGTTTATCAGCGGATCGTTGCGGTATGACAACTCTAGAGTGTGTGTGAGTGTGTGTGTGGTATACTCACACTGCTCTTCTTTAGTGTAGTAATACTCTTTATCGATGTGAATTTGATCCTCTGCGGTTTGAAACAGAAGCTCGAATGAATTCATCACCTCGATGTTTCTTCCCTCCTGCTTTCCGATCAGAGCGCCGACAACTACAAACACACATGAGCGATTACTCAGCGTTTCATAATGAACAAACCAGACTCAGGTCTCATCAAAGATAGAAAACACAGACATGCCTTTGTTTTACATCGGTGAACAGTTTTTACCTTTAAGGATGAGGATTAGACTATGCAGCTCAGCAAACACACACACACACACACACACACACACACACTCACCCTGGATGGCTCGTCCCTCCTGCGAGCGGATCCGGATCCAGTGATCGGAGATGTTCAGGATGACGAGCGGATGCAACGCCACAGACACACTGCCTGTTACACCAGACGCCATCACACTGGGGCTCGCTGCACACACACAATGATGTAAAACCAATCAATAATTTTTATCTATTACTATGAGATGGTTCTGAGAAACTTTCTGAAGATTAAAAAGCAGGTCCCAGTTTATTTAAGGTGTCTATAACTGCTGTGCTATATAATAACTTTTAAACTAATACTTTGATCCAATGCACTTATTGTGTACATGCATGCTTTTATATTGTAATTATATTTTAAAAATACCTGCAGCTGTAGTTAATTCCTGTAATTACATTTATAATTACACTTTTGACCTTCCCGTAACCCACAAGAGTTTTGCAATACAACATCAACACAGTAAGTACATTGTACTAACAATTAAATCATTTTAGATGTATGAACACAATAAAGTATGGCCAAAACGCACCTTCAGCCACATTAATATTCTGAAATATCTACAACTTTCTCTTTGTGTCCATTTCATTTATTATATTTAAGTATGACAGATTAATTTATACTGACTGAAATTAAGTCATTCAGATCTTTAACTTGACACGTTTTAATGACTCTAATACTGAGGAATTACATTTATATCTTCAGATCATTTTGGTCAAATACTCCTGAGAACGAGTGTTCAGTCGCTGTGAAGTTTGTTATTAAGTTTAAATGACAGCGTCAAAAACCAAAACATCAGATCTGAGCAACAGACGCGGCCAATCACAGGAGAGACTCCGCACAGGAGGCGGGAGTCATGACGGTCGCTGTCCAATCAGAACCAAGCCCCAGCCTTCGTCGTCAGTCAGTAACAGCGCGAGCCTCACAGGCCGTTCTTGGAGATCTGAGATTTCAGTAAAGCGATCGTCTGTGTTGGTTAATGTTTGTAAAGCGAGTCTATCATTAATGAAGCGCGTTGAGTGACGCTCACGAGTGAATTTCTCACCTGCCGCGTCCACCTCCATCCCACCGCCGTTACTCGCCGCCATTTTGGCTGTCTGACCTCCGCGCATGCGCACTCAAGCTTTTTCTTGTTTGCTGGCCTCCAACAAACCATGTTTGGCGCATTACTGCCACCAACAGCTCGAGCGCAAAACGGATTTAACATGGATAATGTGCATACTATCCACCCTAAATAGTATTGACAATTACTAATGTCACATACTATTTAGGATGGATAGTATGCACATTGGGACGCAGGGTAAACATAAAACACCGACGGATTCTTCTTTCAGACAACATGAAATTTAAAACACAACTTGTTCAGATTTTTGGATTTGATTATCTTAAGTATTCATTACTTCAATGAGCTCATTGTATCTGCATTAAATTACTACATTTTCGCTAAATTATACATTTCTGAAATACATAACGTAGAGTTACCTCTGATGACAGATCACTGTAAATTTTAATAAGGACTCATACACTTTCTGTAAAGCTGCTTTGAAATGATGTACATTGTGAAAAGCGCTATATAAATAAACGTGAATTGAATTGAATCTTAATTACACACACACACACACACACACACACACACACACACACACACACACACACTCACTCACTCACTCACTCACTCACTCACTCACTCTCACTCACTCTCACACACACACACACACACACACACACACACACACACACACACACACACACACACACACACACACACACACACACACACACTCACACACACACACACACACACACACACACACACACACACACACACAGATATACGAGACGTCTAGATAGAACACAACAGCCTTTACATTTGACTAAAAAAACAGAACTTCAGGTTTTTTGTTTATTAAAACAATCAATCAAGTCCAGCTCAGATGAGAACACAAGCAAAAGTAACGTAACGGATTACAAGTAAACAAGTAACAATTACTTACTTTTTAGTGAGTGATGCAATATTGTAACAGGCAGAAAGTGTTTATTCTGCAGATCTGTAGTGAAATAGTGTTTATTCTGCAGATCTGTAGTGAAATACAGTGATGTCTTTACTGTTTAGTTGTTTCATGACCCGACAGAAACTGAGATTCACAGCAAACAGAAGAACAAGAAAACAAGACCGTTTACTGCTTTCCTCAGTTCTACTTTATTTCTCCAATTAAAAACAGCTTTACAAAGACATTATTTGCAAACTTTTTTGTTGTGTAATTACAATACAAATTGTTTTTCTCTCAAACACAGCATGTTTGACTGCATAAAACACAGAAAAGCATCTCCATAACCACATCCTCTCCTGAATGTGTTCCAGGATCTGGGAAATCTTCCTGAATCTGTTCCGGGATCTGGGAAATCTTCCTGAATACGGGGATCTGGGAAATCTTCCCGAATCTGTTCCAGGATCTGTGAAATCTTTCTGAATGTGTTTCCAGGATCTGTGAAATCTTTCTGAATGTGTTTCCAGGATCTGGGAAATCTTCCTGAATCTGTTACAGGATCTGGGAAATCTTCCTGAATCTGTTCCAGGATCTGGGAAATCTTTCTGAATGTGTTCCAGGATCTGGGAAATCTTCCTGAATCTGTTCCGGGATCTGGGAAATCTTCCTGAATGAGTTACGGGATCTGGGAAATCTTCCCGAATCTGTTACAGGATCTGGGAAATCTTCCTGAATATGTTCCAGGATCTGTGAAATCTTCCTGAATCTGTTCCGGGATCTGTGAAATCTTCCTGAATCTGTTCCGGGATCTGTGAAATCTTCCTGAATCTGTTCCGGGATCTGTGAAATCTTCCCGAATCTGTTCCGGGATCTGGGAAATCTTCCCGAATCTGTTACAGGATCTGGGAAATCTTCCTGAATCTGTTCCGGGATCTGTGAAATCTTCCCGAATCTCTTCCAGGATCTGTGAAATCTTCCTGAATCTCTTCCAGGATCTGTTAAATCTTCCTGAATCTGTTCCAGGATCTGTGAAATCTTCCCGAATATGTTACGGGATCTGGGAAATCTTCCCAAATCTGTTCCAGGATCTGTGAAATCTTCCCGAATCTGTTCAGGGATCTGTGAAATCTTCCCGAATCTGTTCCGGGATCTGTGAAATCTTCCTGAATGAGTTACGGGATCTGGGAAATCTTCCCGAATCTGTTACAGGATCTGTGAAATCTTCCTGAATCTGTTCCGGGATCTGTGAAATCTTCCCGAATCTCTTCCAGGATCTGTGAAATCTTCCTGAATGTGTTACAGGATCTGGGAAATCTTCCCAAATCTGTTCCTGGATCTGTGAAATCTTCCCGAATCTGTTCAGGGATCTGTGAAATCTTCCTGAATCTGTTCCAGGATCTGTGAAATCTTCCTGAATCTGTTCCGGGATCTGTGAAATCTTCCCGAATCTCTTCTAGGATCTGTGAAATCTTCCTGAATCTGTTCCAGGATCTGTGAAATCTTCCTGAATCTCTTCCAGGATCTGTGAAATCTTCCCGAATCTGTTCCAGGATCTGTGAAATCTTCCCGAATCTCTTCCAGGATCTGTGAAATCTTCCCGAATCTCTTCCAGGATCTGTGAAATCTTCCTGAATCTTCCAGGATCTGTGAAATCTTCCTGAATCTGTGAAATCTTCCTGAATCTTCCAGGATCTGTGAAATCTTCCTGAATCTGTTCCAGGATCTTGGAAATCTTCCTGAATCTGTCGAGACGCTCCTCAGGAATAAGTGGCGTTCTCTTGTGTGATCATACATATTAAACTCACAGCTATAATAATCATCATTAAAGGCTGGAACAAAAGCAAAGTTTAATGTATAAATCTGGGATCTGTGAAATCTTCCTGAATGTGTTACGGGATCTGTGAAATCTTCCTGAATGTGTTACGGGATCTGTGAAATCTTTCTGAATCTGTTCCAGGATCTGTGAAATCTTCCTGAATGTGTTACGGGATCTGGGAAATCTTCCCAAATCTGTTCCAGGATCTGTGAAATCTTCCTGAATCTGTTCCGGGATCTGTGAAATCTTCCCGAATTTCTTCCAGGATCTGTGAAATCTTCCTGAATCTCTTCCAGGATCTGTGAAATCTTCCTGAATCTGTTCCAGGATCTGTGAAATCTTTCTGAATCTGTTCCAGGATCTGTGATATCTTCCTGAATCTGTTCCGGGATCTGTGAAATCTTCCTAAATCTGTTCCAGGATCTGTGAAATCTTCCTGAATCTGTTCCAGGATCTGTGAAATCTTCCTGAATCTGTTCCGGGATCTGTGAAATCTTCCCGAATCTCTTCCAGGATCTGTGAAATCTTCCTGAATCTCTTCCAGGATCTGTGAAATCTTCCTGAATCTTTTTGCAGGATCTGTGAAATCTTTCTGAATATGTTCCGGGATCTTTGAAATCTTCCTGAATCTGTTCCGGGATCTGGGAAATCTTCCTGAATCTGTTACAGGATCTGTGAAATCTTCCTGAATCTGTTACAGGATCTGTGAAATCTTCCTGGATGTGTTCCAGGATCTGTGAAATCTTCCCGAATCTCTTTCAGGATCTGTGAAATCTTCCTGAATCTGTTCCAGGATCTTGGAAATCTTCCAGAATCTGTCGAGACGCTCCTCAGGAATAAGTGGCGTTCTCTTGTGTGATCATACATATTAAAATCACAGCTATAAAAATCATCATTAAAGGCTGGAACAAAAGCAAAGTTTAATGTATGGCATATCCTTTGTAAAAGTTCAGACAGTCTCAATGTTTAAATGATTTGTTTATAACAGGGGACAAGTGAGTAAAACAAAGTTCTTTTTATATTATATTATTGTATATTATTTTATATTATATCTGCAAGGAGAACCGTCAAGATCCAGGCTCTCCTGTATGTGAAGTCCTGTCATGACACAAATTAAACACGCAAAGCATTGTGCATTTTTCCATTTTCCTTTCTCCAAACATGAAACGTTAACTACTGATTGGGTGGTTTAGTGAGGTCCTTGGATCGGCCCCGCCGGAGCTCCTCGCTGAGTTCTGGCGGAGCGTCGAGAAGACGATCAAACTTGACCATCTAGAGATAGTAAAAGTCGTAACAAGGTTTCCGTAGGTGAACCTGCGGAATGATCATTACAGGTCTCCGGGCCTCCCTAGTCCCAGGAAAAACAAAACAAAATGCCTCGGGTCCGCTCCAGGGCGGACCTGAAACCCCCCTTCGGTGAAAAACAAAAGTGGCGAGAGTTGAAACCCAGACGGGTACCCGTAGGCTCTCTGGTATCCCCCCCAGGGGGAAGAAGGGGACCGTGGGTTTAAACATTAGAACGCTAGAAACATAGGTAGAAACATTAAACGCTCCTCCTCTTTCCATCATGGATCAGCCATGTAAGTCAGGCAAACAGCGGAAACAAACGTTTAGCGCTAACGAGGTTGATCTGCTTGTTAATGAGGTAACAGCAAATTTAATCATCATACGAGGCCGGGATTCCACACGCACACAAAAGAATGCCATCCGGACCGAAATCACACAAAACATCAATGGAATATCCTCGACCCACAGACAGAAGAGCTGGCAGGACTCAAGCCAGCAAACCTCCTCAGTTACTCCTGCGTTTCAGAGGCGGAGAATTATCAGCGCAAAACAGGCGCTTTCAGCGGCTTTTCCTGTACATAACGCGGAATACATGATTATGTGCAGTTTACGCGTCCCCTCCCATGTCTTTATGTGGCACTCCCACTTCCCCCTTCCCCCTTGACCATCCCATGTCTTTATGTGACACTCCCACTTCCCTCTTGACCATCCCATGTCTTTATGTGACACTCCCACTGTCCCCTTGACCATCCCATCTCTTTATGTGACACTCCCACTTCCCCCTTGACCATCCCATGTCTTTATGTGACACTCCCACTTCCCCCTTGACCATCCCATGTCTTCATGTGACACTCCCACTGTCCCTTGACCATCCCATGTCTTTATGTGACACTACCACTGTCCCTTGACCATCCCATGTCTTTATGTGACACTCCCACTGTCCCCTTGACCATCCCATCTCTTTATGTGACACTCCCACTTCCCCCTTGACCATCCCATGTCTTTATGTGACACTCTCACTGTCCCTTGACCATCCCATGTCTTTATGTGACACTCCCACTGTCCCTTGACCATCCCATGTCTTTACGACACTCCCACTGTCCCTTGACCATCCCATGTCTTTGTGACACTCCCACTGTCCCTTGACCATCCCATGTCTTTATGTGGCACTCCCACTTCCCTCTTGACCATCCCATGTCTTTATGTGACACTCCCACTGTCCCTTGACCATCCCATGTCTTGATGTGACACTCCCACTGTCCCTTGACCATCCCATGTCTTTATGTGACACTCCCACTGTCCCTTGACCATCCCATGTCTTTATGTGGCACTCCCACTTCCCCCTTGACCATCCCATGTCTTTATGTGACACTCCCACTGTCCCTTGACCATCCCATGTCTTTATGTGACACTCCCACTGTCCCTTGACCCTCCCATGTATTTATGTGACACTCCCACTTCCCTCTTGACCATCCCATGTCTTTATGTGACACTCCCACTGTCCCTTGACCATCCCATGTCTTTATGTGACACTCCCACTTCCCTCTTGACCATCCCATGTCTTTATGTGACACTCCCACTGTCCCTTGACCATCCCATGTCTTTATGTGGCACTCCCACTGTCCCTTGACCCTCCCATGTCTTTATATGGCACTCCCACTGTCCCTTGACCCTCCCATGTCTTTATGTGACACTCCCACTTCCCTCTTGACCATCCCATGTCTTTATGTGGCACTCCCTATGTCCCTTGACCATCCCATGTCTTTATGTGACACTCCCACTGTCCCATGACCATCCCATGTCTTTATGTGGCACTCCCACTGTCCCTTGACCATCCCATGTCTTTATGTGGCACTCCCACTGTCCCTTGACCATCCCATGTCTTTATGTGACACTCCCACTGTCCCTTGACCATCCCATGTCTTTATGTGACACTCCTACTGTCCCATGACCCTCCCATGTCTTTATGTGACACTCCCACTGTCCCTTGACCATCCCATGTCTTTATGTGGCACTCCCACTGTCCCTTGACCATCCCATGTCTTTATGTGACACTCCCACTGGGCCATGACCATCCCATGTCTTTATGTGACACTCCCACTGTCCCTTGACCATCCCATGTCTTTATGTGACACTCCTACTGTCCCATGACCCTCCCATGTCTTTATGTGACACTCCCACTGGGCCATGACCATCCCATGTCTTTATGTGACACTCCCACTGTCCCTTGACCATCCCATGTCTTTATCTGGCACTCCCACTATCCCATACATCCCATGTCTTTATGTGGCACTCCCACTGTCCCTTGACCATCCCATGTCTTTATGTGGCACTCCCACTGTCCCTTGACCATCCCATACATCCCATGTCTTTATGTGGCACTCCCACTGTCCCTTGACCATCCCATGTCTTTATGTGACACTCCCACTGTCCCATGACCATCCCATGTCTTTATGTGACACTCCCACTTCCCTCTTGACCATCCCATGTCTTTATGTGGCACTCCCACTGTCCCTTGACCATCCCATGTCTTTATGTGACACTCCCACTGTCCCTTGACCATCCCATGAACGGGTATGCATGACCGCATTTCCAGTTCCCGCCACAGGAAGTCTGCGCTTTCATCTCGCGCGTCCCGTTCCTACACACCTCGCCATGGTTTAATACGCACTTTGCAAAACAAATACACCTGAAGTGGCGCAAAATCGTTAGTAGATCTGGCCCTGAGTGTGTGTGTGTGTGTGTGTGTGTGTAGAGACTGTTTCTGTTCCCCGAATTAGGAAATACAATAAACTCCTAAACCCATTTAAGGGTAAACATTTAATTTTTGTTCAACAAATAAAAAGCAGAAATAATACAGATGAACAAATGATAAAGCTCGGGTTGCTGAATTTTCGATCCCTTAATTCAGAGGAACCTATTGTTAATGATATGATTACAGACTATAACCTTATTATAACTTTATTCTAGAGCTGCTGTAAAGCCTAAACAATCTCTGTTACTGTAATCTCCTATTATCACTGCAAAACTGCTGTGAAACTCTATATTGTTAAAAGTGCTGTATAAATGGAGACTTGACTTGTGTGTGTGTGTGTGTGTGTGTGTGTGTGTAAGTGAGTGTGTGAGAGTGAGTGAGAGAGTGTGTGTTTGTGTGTGAGAGAGAGTGTGTGTGTGTGTGTGTGTGTGTGTGTGTGTGAGAGAGTGAGTGAGAGAGTGTGTGTGTGTGAGAGAGTGTGTGTTCTGCATCATCCTGCTGGTCTTCTGACGCTCATCACAGGTCCTGAAGTCCTTCAGAAACTCTCCTCACACTGATGACCTGCACGCACACACACACACACACACACACACACACACACACACACACACACACACACAGTGTATCGGGTGACCAGGTTCAGTGTTTAACCCATTTAAGAAAAGGTACGAGGTCATACAAATGATGATGATTTGATTCATTTAAAATATGATTATATATATTATTCCAGATGCCTTGAAGCACATCTTATCGATCCGCAGTAAACATGAACACTGTAACAAAGCATGTGTGGATCTACACACATCACACTACACACGTCACACTACACATGTCACACTAAATACGTCACACTACACACGTCACACTACACACATCACACTACACACGTCACACTACACACGTCACACTACACACGTCACACTACACACGTCACACTACACACGTCACACTACACACGTCACACTACACACGTCAAACTACACACACCACACTACACACGTCACACTTCACACTACACACGTCACACTACACACGTCACACTACACACGTCACACTACACACGTCACACTACACACGTCACACTACACACGTCACACTACACACGTCACACTACACACGTCACACTACACACGTCACACGTCACACTACACACGTCACACTACACACGTCACACTACACACCTCACATGTCACACTAAATACGTCAAACTACACACGTCACACTAAATACGTCCGTCACACTACACACGTCACACTAAATACGTCCGTCACACTACACACGTCACACTACACACGTCACACTACACACGTCACACTACACACGTCACACTACACACGTCACACTTCACACTGAAACACGTCACACTACACACGTCGCACTACACACGTCACACTACACACGTCACACTTCACACGTCACACTACACACGTCACACTACACACGTCACACTTCACACTGAAACACGTCACACTACACACGTCACACTACACACGTCACACTTCACACTGAAACACGTCACACTACACACGTCACACTACACACGTCACACTACACGCGTCACACTACACACGTCACACTTCACACGTCACACTACACACGTCACACTACACACGTCACACTACACACGTCACACTTCACACGTCACACTACACACGTCACACTACACACGTCACACTACACACGTCACACTACACACTTCACACTACACACGTCACACTACCCACGTCGCACTACCCACGTCGCACTACACACGTCGCACTACACACGTCGCACTACACACGTCGCACTTCACACGTCGCACTACACACGTCGCACTACACACGTCACACTACACACGTCACACTACACACGTCACACTTCACACTGAAACACGTCACACTACACACGTCACACTACACACGTCGCACTACACACGTCGCACTACACACGTCGCACTACACACGTCGCACTACACACGTCGCACTACACACGTCGCACTACACACGTCACACTACACACGTCACACTACACACGTCACACTACACACGTCACACTACACACTGTCACACGTCACAATGACACACGTCACACTACACACGTCACACTACACACGTCGCACTTCACACGTCACACTATACACGTCACACTATACACGTCGCACTACACACGTCGCACTTCACACGTCGCACTTCACACGTCACACTACACACGTCACACTACACACGTCACACTACACACGTCACACTACACACGTCACACTACACACGTCACTACACACGTCACACTACAAACGTCACACTACACACGTCACACTACACACTACACGTCACACTACACACGTCACACTGAAACACGTCACACTACACACTACACACGTCACACTACACACGTCGCACTACACACGTCACACTTCACACGTCACACTTCACACGTCGCACTACACACGTCGCACTACACACGTCGCACTACACACGTCGCACTACACACGTCGCACTACACACTGAAACACGTCACACTACACACTACACACGTCACACTACACACGTCGCACTTCACACGTCGCACTTCACACGTCGCACTTCACACGTCGCACTACACACGTCGCACTACACACGTCGCACTACACACGTCGCACTACACACGTCGCACTACACACGTCGCACTACACACGTCGCACTACACACGTCGCACTACACACGTCACACTACACACTGTCACACGTCACACTGAAACACGTCACACTACACACGTCGCACTACACACGTCACACTACACACGTCGCACTTCACACGTCACACTATACACGTCACACTACACACGTCGCACTTCACACGTCGCACTTCACACGTCACACTTCACACGTCACACTTCACACGTCACACTACACACGTCACACTACCCACGTCGCACTACCCACGTCGCACTACACACGTCGCACTACACACGTCACACTACACACTGTCACACGTCACACTGAAACACGTCGCACTACACACGTCGCACTACACACGTCACACAACACACGTCGCACTTCACACGTCGCACTTCACACGTCACACTATACACGTCACACTACACACGTCGCACTTCACACGTCGCACTACACACGTCACACTTCACACGTCGCACTACACACGTCGCACTACACGTCGCACTACACACGTCGCACTACACACGTCGCACTAGACACTGAAACACTACACACGTCACACTACACACGTCGCACTTCACACGTCGCACTACACACGTCGCACTACACACGTCGCACTACACACGTCGCACTACATACGTCGCACTACACACGTCGCACTACACACGTCACACTTCACACTACACACGTCGCACTACACACGTCACACTTCACACTACACACGTCGCACTACACACGTCACACTTCACACGTGACACTTCACACTGAAACACGTCACACTACACACGTCACACTACACACGTCGCACTACACACGTCGCACTTCACACGTCACACTTCACACGTCGCACTTCACACGTCGCACTACACACGTCGCACTACACACGTCGCACTACACGTCGCACTACACACGTCGCACTACACACGTCGCACTACACACTGAAACACTACACACGTCACACTACACACGTCGCACTTCACACGTCACACTTCACACGTCGCACTTCACACGTCGCACTACACACGTCACACTACACACGTCACACTACACACGTCGCACTTCACACGTCGCACTTCACACGTCGCACTTCACACGTCGCACTACACACGTCGCACTACACACGTCGCACTACACACGTCGCACTACACACGTCGCACTACACACGTCGCACTACACACGTCGCACTACACACGTCGCACTACACACGTCGCACTACACACGTCACACTTCACACTGAAACACGTCACACTACACACGTCACACTACACACGCCACGCTTCACACGTCGCACTTCACACGTCGCACTACACACGTCGCACTACACACGTCGCACTACACACGTCGCACTACACACGTCGCACTACACACGTCGCACTTCACACGTCGCACTTCACACGTCGCACTTCACACGTCGCACTACACACGTCGCACTACACACGTCGCACTACACACGTCGCACTACACACGTCACACTTCACACTGAAACACGTCACACTACACACGCCACGCTTCACACGTCGCACTTCACACGTCGCACTACACACGTCGCACTACACACGTCGCACTACACACGTCGCACTACACACGTCGCACTACACACGTCGCACTTCACACGTCGCACTTCACACGTCGCACTTCACACGTCGTGCTTCACACGTCGCGCTTCACACGTCGCGCTTCACACGTCACACTACACACGTCACACTACACACGTCACACTACACACGTCACACTACACACTACACACGTCGCACTACACACGTCGCACTACAAACGTCGCACTACACACGTCGCACTTCACACGTCGCACTTCACACGTCGCACTTCACACGTCGCACTTCACACGTCACACTACACACGTCGCACTACACACGTCGCACTTCACACGTTACACTTCACACGTCGCACTTCACACGTCACACTTCACACGTCACACTACACACGTCACACTACACACGTCACACTACACACGTCGCACTACACACGTCGCACTTCACACGTCGCACTTCACACGTCGCACTTCACACGTCGCACTTCACACGTCGCACTTCACACGTCACACTTCACACGTCACACTACACACGTCACACTACACACGTCACACTACACACGTCGCACTACACACGTCGCACTTCACACGTCGCACTTCACACGTCACACTACACACGTCGCACTACACACGTCGCACTACACACGTCGCACTTCACACGTCGCACTTCACACGTCACACTTCACACGTCACACTACACACGTCACACTACACACGTCACACTACACACGTCGCACTACACACGTCGCACTTCACACGTCGCACTTCACACGTCACACTTCACACTACACACGTCACACTACACACGCCACACGTCACACTACACACGTCGCACTACACACGTCGCACTACACACGTCGCACTACACACGTCGCACTTCACACGTCACACTTCACACGTCACACTTCACACTACACACGTCACACTACACACGTCACACTACACACGTCACACTACACACGTCACTCTACACACGTCACACTACACACGTCACACTTCACACGTCACACTACACACGTCACACTTCACACGTCACACTACACACGTCACACTTCACACGTCACACTACACACTACACACGTCGCACTTCACACGTCGCACTACACACGTCGCACTACACACGTCGCACTACACACGTCGCACTTCACACGTCGCACTTCACACGTCGCACTACACACGTCGCACTTCACACGTCGCACTTCACACGTCACACTACACACGTCACACTACACACGTCACACTACACACGTCACACTACACACGTCACACTACACACGTCACACTACACACGTCGCACTTCACACGTCGCACTTCACACGTCGCACTTCACACGTCACACGTCGCACTTCACACGTCACACGTCGCACTACACACGTCACACTACACACGTCGCACTACACACGTCGCACTTCACACGTCGCACTTCACACGTCACACGTCGCACTTCACACGTCACACGTCACACGTCACACTACACACGTCGCACTTCACACGTCGCACTTCACACGTCGCACTTCACACGTCGCACTTCACACGTCGCACTACACACGTCGCACTACACACGTCGCACTACACACGTCGCACTACACACGTCGCACTACACACGTCGCACTACACACGTCGCACTACACACGTCGCACTTCACACGTCACACTTCACACTACACACGTCACACTACACACGTCACACTACACACGTCACACTACACACGTCACACTACACACGTCACACTACACACGCCACACTTCACACGTCACACTACACACACGTCACACTACACACGTCACACTTCACACGTCACACTTCACACGTCACACGTCACACTACACACGTCACACTTCACACGTCACACTACACACGTCGCACTACACACGTCGCACTACACACGTCGCACTACACACGTCGTTCTACACACGTCACACTACCCACGTCGCACTTCACACGTCGCACTACACACGTCACACTACACACGTCACACTACACACGTCACACTACACACGTCACACTACACACGTCACACTACACACGTCACACTACACACGCCACACTTCACACGTCACACTACACACACGTCACACTACACACGTCACACTTCACACGTCACACTTCACACGTCACACTACACACGTCACACTTCACACGTCACACTACACACGTCGCACTACACACGTCACACTACACACGTCGCACTACACACGTCGCACTACACACGTCACACTACACACGTCACACTACACACGTCACACTACACACGTCACACTTCACACGTCACACTACACACGTCACACTACACACGTCACACGTCGTACTACACACGTCGCACTTCACACGTCGCACTACACACGTCGCACTTCACACGTCGCACTACACACGTCACACTACACACGTCACACTACACACGTCACACTACACACGTCACACTACACACTACACACGTCACACTACACACGTCACACTACACACGTCACACTACACAAGTCACACTACACACGTCACACTTCACACGTCACACTACACACTACACACGTCGCACTACACACGTCGCACTACACACGTCACACTACACACGTCACACTACACACGTCACACTACACACGTCACACTACACACTGTCACACTACACACTGTCACACGTCACACTACACACGTCGCACTTCACACGTCACACTACACACGTCACACTAAACACGTCACACTACACACGTCACACTACACACTTCACACGTCACACTTCACACGTCGCACTACACACTACACAACACACGTCGCACTTCACACGTCGCACTACACACGTCGCACTACACACGTCGCACTACACACATCGCACTACACACGTCGCACTACACACGTCGCACTACACACGTCGCACTTCACACTACACACGTCGCACTACACACGTCACACTTCACACTACACACGTCGCACTACACACGTCACACTTCACACGTGACACTTCACACGTCACACGTCGCATACGTCACACTACACACGTCACACTACACACTACACACGTCACACTACACACGTCACACTACACACGTCGCACTACACACGTCGCACTTCACACGTCACACTTCACACGTCACACTACACACGTCACACTACACACGTCACACTTCACACGTCACACTACACACGTCACACTACACACGTCACACTACACACGTCACACTACACACGTCACACTACACACGTCACACTACACACGTCACACTTCACACTACACACGTCACACTACACACGTCGCACTACACACGTCGCACTACACACGTCACACTTCACACGTCACACTACACACGTCACACTACAGACGTCACACTTCACACTACACACGTCACACTACACACGTCACACTACACACGTCGCATACGTCACACTACACACGTCACACTACACACTACACACGTCGCACTACACACGTCACACGTCGCATACGTCACACTACACACGTCACACTACACACGTCACACTACACACGTCACACTTCACACGTCACACTACACACGTCACACTACACACGTCGCACTACACACGTCGCACTACACACGTCACACTTCACACGTCACACTACACACGTCACACTACAGACGTCACACGTCACACTACACACGTCACACTACACACGTCACACTACACACGTCACACTACAGACGTCACACTTCACACGTCACACTACACACGTCACACTACACACGTCACACTACACACGTCACACTACACACGTCGCACTACACACGTCGCACTACACACGTCGCACTTCACACGTCACACTACACACGTCACACTACACATGTCACACGTCGCATACGTCACACTACACACGTCACACTACACACGTCACACTACACACGTCACACTTCACACGTCACACTACACACGTCACACTACACACGTCACACTACACACGTCGCACTACACACGTCGCACTTCACACGTCACACTACACACGTCACACTACACACGTCACACTACACACGTCACACGTCACACTACACACGTCACACGTCGCATACGTCACACTACACACGTCACACTACACACGTCACACTACACACGTCACACTTCACACGTCACACTTCACACGTCACACTTCACACGTCACACTTCACACGTCACACTACACACGTCACACTTCACACGTCACACTTCACACGTCACACTTCACACGTCACACTACACACGTCACACTACACACGTCACACTTCACACGTCACACTACACACGTCACACTACACACGTCACACTACACACGTCACACTACACACGTCACACTACACACGTCACACTACACACGTCACACCACACGTCACACCACACACGTCACACTACACACGTCACACTACACACTTCACACGTCACACTACACACGTCACACTACACACGTCACACTACACACGTCACACCACACACGTCACACCACACACGTCACACCACACACGTCACACTACACACGTCACACTACACACGTCACACCACACGTCACACCACACACGTCACACTACACACGTCACACTACACACGTCACACTTCACACGTCACACTACACACGTCACACTACACACGTCACACTACACACGTCGCACTACACACGTCGCACTACACACGTCGCACTACACACGTCACACTTCACACTACACACGTCGCACTACACACGTCACACTTCACACGTGACACTTCACACGTCACACGTCGCACACGTCACACTACACACGTCACACTACACACGTCACACCACACGTCACACCACACACGTCACACTACACACGTCACACTACACACGTCACACTTCACACGTCACACTACACACGTCACACTACACACGCCACACTTCACACGTCACATTACACACGTCACACTACACACGTCGCACTACACACGTCGCACTACACACGTCACACTTCACACGTCACACTACACACGTCACACTACAGACGTCACACTTCACACTACACACGTCACACTACACACGTCACACTACACACGTCACACTACACACGTCACACGTCGCATACGTCACACTACACACGTCACACTACACACTACACACGTCGCACTACACACGTCACACTTCACACGTGACACTTCACACGTCACACGTCGCATACGTCACACTACACACGTCACACTACACACGTCACACTACACACGTCGCACTACACACGTCGCACTACACACGTCGCACTACACACGTCACACTTCACACGTCACACTTCACACGTCACACTACACACGTCACACTACACACGTCACACTACACACGTCACACTACACACGTCACACTACAGACGTCACACTTCACACGTCACACTACACACGTCACACTACACACGTCACACTACACACGTCGCACTACACACGTCGCACTACACACGTCGCACTTCACACGTCACACTACACACGTCACACTACACACGTCGCACTACACACGTCGCACTACACACGTCGCACTTCACACGTCGCACTACACACGTCGCACTACACACGTCGCACTACACACGTCGCACTACACACGTCGCACTTCACACGTCGCACTTCACACTACACACGTCGCACTACACACGTCACACTTCACACTACACACGTCGCACTACACACGTCACACGTGACACTTCACACGTCACACGTCGCATACGTCACACTACACACGTCACACTACACACGTCACACTACACACGTCACACTACACACGTCACACTACACACGTCACACTACACACGTCGCACTACACACGTCGCACTACACACGTCACACTTCACACTACACACGTCGCACTACACACGTCACACTTCACACGTGACACTTCACACGTCACACGTCGCACACGTCACACTACACACGTCACACTCCACACTACGTCACACTGAAACACGTCACACTACACACTACGTCACACTACACACGTCACACTACACACGTCACACTACACACGTCACACTACACACGTCACACTACACACTTCACACTACACACGTCACACTACAGACGTCACACTTCACACGTCACACTTCACACTTCACACGTCACACTACACACGTCACACTACACACGTCACACTACACACGTCGCACTACACACGTCGCACTACACACGTCACACTTCACACTACACACGTCGCACTACACACGTCACACTTCACACGTGACACTTCACACGTCACAAGTCGCACACGTCACACTACACACGTCACACTCCACACTACGTCACACTGAAACACGTCACACTACACACTACGTCACACTACACACGTCACACTACACACGTCACACTACACACGTCACACTACACACTTCACACTACACACGTCACACTACAGACGTCACACTTCACACGTCACACTTCACACTTCACACGTCACACTACACACGTCACACTACAGACGTCACACTTCACACGTCACACTACACACTACAGACGTCACACGTCACACTACACACGTCACACTACAGACGTCACACTACACACGTCACACTACACACGTCACACTACACACGTCACACTACACACGTCACACTACAGACGTCACACTTCACAATTCATACATCACACTACACACGTCACACTACACACGTCGCACTACACACGTCGCACTACACACGTCGCACTACACACGTCGCACTACACACGTCGCACTACACACGTCGCACTACACACGTCACACTACACACGTCACACTTCATACGTCACACTTCACACGTCACACTACACGTCGCACTACACACGTCGCACTAAACACGTCACACTACACACGTCGCACTACACACGTCGCACTACACACGTCGCACTACACACGTCACACTTCATACGTCACACTACACACGTCACACTTCATACGTCACACTACACGTCGCACTACACACGTCACACTTCATACGTCACACTACACACGTCACACTACACACGTCACACTACACACGTCACACGTCGCACTACACACGTCGCACCACACAAGTCGCACTACACACGTCGCACTACACACGTCACACTACACACGTCACACTGCACACTACACACGTCACACTGAAACACGTCACACTACACACGTCACACTACACACGTCACACTGAAACACGTCACACTACACACGTCACACGTCGCACTACACACGTCACACTACACACGTCACACTACACACGTCACACTTCATACGTCACACTACACGTCGCACTAAACACGTCGCACTACACACGTCACACTACACACGTCACACTGAAACACGTCACACTACACACGTCACACTACACACGTCACACTACACACGTCACACTCCACACTACGTCACACTGAAACACGTCACACTACACACTACGTCACACTACACACTTCACACTCCAAACTTCACACTACACACTTCACACTACACACTTCACACTCCAAACTACACACTCCAAGCTACACACTCCACACAGAGATGCTCCGGTGACACAAATACACAATTTTGGTCACGTCAGCAAAGACTGAAACTGTAAACTGACCTGTAAAATCCTCCTCGTTCCCGAGAGACACTCGTGCTAGAGACGCCAGTCGACGCATGAACGCCTCTTCTTCATCCTGCACACACACACACACACACACACAGACGTCAAGTCACCTTTATTTCTACAGCGCTTTTTACAATACAGAGTGTTTCAAAGCAGTTTTACAGAGATAACAGGAAAATAATGTTGTAATAGTATTGTTAAATATAAAATTAAATGTCCCCAACTAAACAAGCCAAAAGCGACAAAGGCGAAGAAAGCACATACACACAAACATGAGCTGACACACACACACTCGAGAGCTGACACACACACATACACACACGAGCTGACACACACACACACGAGAGCTGACACACACACAAACATGAGCTGACACACACACACACACGAGAGCTGACACACACACATACACACACACACACGAGCTGACACAACCACACGAGCTGACACACACACACAGACAAGCTGACACACACACACACACACACACACACACACACACACGAGAGCAGACACACACACACACACACACGAGCTGACACACATACACAAACACACACGAGAGCTGACACACACATACACACACACACACACGAGCTGACACACACACACACGAGCTGACACACACACACACACAGACAAGCTGACACACACACACAGACAAGCTAACACACACACACACACACAGACGAGCTGACAAACAGACACACACACACACACACACGAGAGCAGACACACACACACACACACACACACACGAGCTGACACACAGACACACACACACGAGAGCTGACACACACACACACACACACACACACACACGAGCTGACACACACACGAGCTGACACACACACACACACAGACGAGCTGACACACACACACGAGCAGACGACACACTAGACGACACACTAGAGCAGACACATACACACACACACACACACACGAGAGCAGACAGACACACACACACACACACACACACACACACACAAGAGCTGACAGACACACACACACACACACACACACACACAAGCTGACACACACACGAGCTGACACACACACGAGCTGACACACACACGAGCTGACAC